>NC_056740.1:517633029-517933029 GCF_019279795.1 Protopterus annectens | reverse complement strand
TACAGCTAAGAAAGAATAGATTCATAGATTCATAGATAAGTACTAAGCTAACTGCCCTTGTGGGCCATTGTAAGCCTAGCCAATTATCCCTTGTGAGACTCAAACGCTGCACCTTGTGTTTGTAAGGCAAACACCTTAACCATTAGGCCACCCTCCCAACCCTTGGATTATGGTGTGGATTACTTTAAATCATCAT
This sequence comes from Protopterus annectens, assembly GCF_019279795.1. Taxonomy (NCBI): domain Eukaryota; kingdom Metazoa; phylum Chordata; order Ceratodontiformes; family Protopteridae; genus Protopterus; species Protopterus annectens. The sequence goes on along the minus strand of NC_056740.1, from coordinate 517,932,833 downwards.
GGAGAATTGCAGCTCTGAGGGCTTCACAGCAGAGCAGAAAAAAAACATGAAGCAAAGCTGTTTACATAGTTTCATAGTTAATTACAGATGTTGAGATTTATAATTTCTACATCATCCATATGTTGTAATGTCACTGAAAGTTTCCCAAGATGGCCACTTAAAGCAAACCACACGATGCAAAAAAATCTACTATAATGAAATTGGTCATACATACATATGAGTAATGGAATAACAACCGAGACAGGGCTAGCCATCCAGAAGTGTAAATATCGGCTCTAGATGTTTGTCACCATTAAAGTGATACCCCAGCCCCATGTGTGAAAATGCGAAAAAGGGGTTGTGCATGGATTGAATTAAAAAAACATTGAACAGAACTGTTTTTTTAAACATTATTTTATACATTTTGTGTAAGGTTAATTTTAAAATCTCCCTTACTGTACTCCAAAAGCCATGAAAGTTTTGATGACTTCTATGCCATAATTGTAAGGACAGTGTAAGCAATCTAAGCATTCAGAGCACAATTAAATTTAAAAAAACTTCATAAAATGGTTTTCTTTCAAATATAATGTACCTTAAAGTTTCCTAAATGGACTGAAACATATATTCAAAATTAAAGTCAAGTGGTATGCTGTAAAGAAACATATTAACTACTGCAGTTAGACTCATACACAGTCTACATACTATGCACAACCAAAGTGGCAGGACAAAGTATACAATGAGTGACTCATAACCACTACCTCTCAGTGGTAAAGTCTTGCTCTACTGTGCACTGTGAGTTTTTAGAGCCATATGTAAATGTGGTAGTCTGTGGGCATTGTTTATGCTAATTAGGCTCCTGAACATTCCAGTGTACTGCTCTGTAAGGCTTCTTAATTTTTACAATTCATAGAGATCTATACTATGCAAGAGCCATGCAAGGCACTGCAGAGAATATAAATTTAGCAATGTACATCTCTGCATTTCAGTGATAGAATATAAGCTGGATGAAGTGGAAAAGAATTGTCCTGTTCAGTTTGACAGTCAGTAGTGTACGGTGAGGCTACTGTGTTGTGTGCCTCCAGTTTGACCTGTGTCACACACAGACTTCCCAAACCAGTAATCCAAATGATGCTTAAACAAAGCAAATGTTGACAGCTGTCTACATGAGAATGGAAGCGCCTTCCAGATTTTACCAATACTGTACACAAAACCTCTGCTCTTAACCTGTGATTTGGTTGCAGGTAATGCCACAAAACAATTCTTATTCATTATGTTTTCAGAATGAGAGGTAATAGTGACCCCCAGTAACTGATGGCAGAATTTCATTGTTATAGTATTTATAAATTAAAGTAAAATCACACATTAAACAATATTATATACAAATATTTAAATAATGGAATCAAGACATTCTCATCTTTCTACTGCTGATGGCATGAAGAAAATATGTCAATGTTAAGTTGTCAATCTCGCCTTCATTCTTGCTTGATGGGTTCGGAGCCGATCCTCGGCTCTGACTCGGCACTTGCTAAGCTCGAGAGTCACTTTTACCAGCTCGAGGCAGCCCCATATCCCATGATGCAAGGCGGTAAGTACCCAGATCTCGTTTGCCGCTTCGCTTATGAGGTCCTCCTTTTACCAGCTCCTGGTAAGTGATTTGCTACTTCGCTATTTTAGCCCCTTTTAACTAAAAAACCCTTTATTGTTAGTTTTAATTTAGTTTTAAACATTTTCTGACAGAAATTTGTCTGTCTCTTCTTATTTTTTTAGTCAGACTTTCTCCCATCCCATCCCCCCCCCTGTTAGGGTGTGTGTGTGTGTTTTTTAGTTATACCTTTTGGTATATTTAATTTAATTTCTTTGACTGGTGTGTGTGTCTGTGTTTGCACCATGTCGAAAGAAAGGGTCTCAGGCTTTAAGAAGTGTGACTCGTGCTGTCAGAAAATGTCTCTGACAGACGGTCACACTTCTTGCCTGTAATGCCTGGGGCCTCTTCACCTGCAGGACTCCTGTGCTATTTGTCATTCTTTCAGCCAGAGAGTCCTGCAGGAAAGAATAAGTTAATTTTGAGGGGCCTTCTTAAGCCGGAGGGCTCTCCGGCTAAGTCGGCTCCATCCAAGACTGCTAAGTCTTCCAAGGCCCAGGCTTCTGTGTCCAAGCCTGTGGCCTCGGCTCCGACTCGTTCTGAGTCGAGATCGGCTCCGGCTGGAGCCGATTCTGGCTTAACTAAGCCTTTGGCACCGATGGGTATCGGTGCCGATTCTGCATCGACCGCCGGTGTCGGCTCCGATCGGTTCTGACCACCATGTGGCTCAGGCATCGGTGTCGGCTCCGATCGGCTCCGACACCGTTACTTTTGTGGCTGTATCGGCTCCGGCTGGAGCCGATGCATCGAGGCTACCTGTCGGCTCCGACAAGTTGTCGGCTCCGACAGGTTCAATAGTTTCATCGGTTCCGATGGCTCCTTCGAGGAAGAGGTCTAGGTCTCCTTCCTTGGAGCCGATACTTTCGGCTCCGGCTTCACCTCTCCTCTCGGAACGGAGCCATCGGAGCCGATCTTCAAGGTCATCCAGGCTTTCTGACCATGATTTGGAGAGAGTGGTCAGTAGATTACTTAAGTCACAGGCACTGGCCCAAATGTTACATAGTCCGTCTCAACAGACGGCTATTGGTCCACACCCCGTTGTAGTTCCTCCTTCAACTCTACCCCAGAGCTTGGAGTTGGAGTCTTCGGGAATGGTTACTGCTACGGCTGAAGGACAGATACCCCCTTCTGTTCCTTCAGCCTCTACTCTTATCTCCTCTTGAGACCTTCCTTAGAGGGATTCGGTGGCGGGCTTCCATGGTCTCCTCCGAGGGGGTGAGTGGCATCGGACCCTTGTCTGAACCCGCTCTTCCCCTTGGAGCCTCGGCCTTGGTGAGCTCGGCTCCGACATCTGCCTCGGAGACTTCCCTTTCGGTGGTCCCTGGAGTTCCTAGCTCTTCGGAACGGGTTCTCTCGGACCTTCCTGGGAGGGGAGCATTCGAGGTGATGAAGAGTGTGCTGGCCACTGGTATCAGCCAGCAGTCTGTTCCCTTAGCTCCTCCCTCTGTAGTGCCTGTTGACATCTCTGCCACTTCTCTTGCTACAGGACCCAGAGATCCTCCGCCTCAGGTTTCCCCATTGGGAATATCCCCCTCTTCCAAGGAGTCTCCTGATGTTTCGGGAGATCCTCCTAGAAAGAGGACTTGTAAGAGGAAACATATAGACTCCCCCGAGTCTATCACTTCAGATACTGACTTAGATGAGTCAGAGGGATCCCCAAGATCCCCCTCTGAGGATGTCTCCTTCTCAGACATCCTAGAACTCCTTAAACAGAGGAAACTGGCCCACCAATAATCCCTCTGAGGATGAGTCAGTATACCTAGAGGCATTTGGATCTCGGCCCTCCACCTCCTGGGTGTCTCCGCCTTTCGACCCCCTTATGCAAGTTATTGCCCGAAGGTGTGGGCTGCTCCTGACTCTGTAGAGCCAGTCCCTAGGAGGCCTTCAAAATTTATTACTGCCCGTGTGATAAGCAATTCCTCACTAAGGGTGTCCCGCTGATGCCATGGTGGTGGCTGCTGCCACCAAGAAGGAACTTGCAGATCCTTCCGTACCGTCCATCCTCCTAATAAGGACTCTAGGACCATGGATAGGTACGGTGGCGGATGTTTTCCTCAGTGACCTTTGGTATGCGTTGCCTGAATTAGGTATGTGACTTCACCAGACTGCAAAGGGATATCCTTAAGGAGCTAGGTGATGTTGTACAGGATCCTACAGCTGCAGGAGCTCAGGAAAAAATTGCTTCGCAGCTTGGAACCCTTAATTCCATTGCAAACTCCTCCATGCGGCTTATATCATATGCTGCTGATGGAGCGAGTAGGGCCGCAGGTACAGGTGTGGCCCTTAGGCGCCAAGCCTGGATGCGGCTATGTGACTTTGCAGATCCCTTTAAGGCATCCTTCACAAATTCTCCCTTTGATGGGTCAGCTTTGTTTGGCCCTCAAGTGAAGGAAACTTTGACCAGGTGTGAGCAGGACGGCAAGACTCTTTCTGCGTAGGAGTCCGTTTTCCACCCCTTCTAGACCTTACCCCAAAGGACAGAAAGGTGGCAAAATGTGGTTCCGCAAATCCCAAGGAGTCACGCCGGATTCACGTGGTCAGTTTACCCCTAGAGGCAGAGGGTGTAACAACAACAGGCGCTCTAGAGGCAGAGGGGTCCAAAAACAGCGAAACAGAGAGCCTCTCTCGGACAAGCCCTTCCAGCATTCCTGAGATGTTGCCCGGCAGTCCCTCCTTGGAGGCAGTCGGGAAGACTATCGCTGTACCCAGAAGCCTGGCGTTCCCTCACTCAAGACAGATGGGTACAGTCGATCATATCCGAGGTTACAAAATTCCTTTCGAGGAAAGTCCTTTCTATCACTCAAATTCCCTTCCAGATGTACCACCCGGTCTAAGGGAAATTGCAGAGTTAGAAGTCTTAAAACTTCTGCAAAAGAGCCATTCAGCCAGTTACGACAGATCATTCAGAGCCGGAATCTACTCAAGGTTCTTTTGGTCCCCAAAAGACGGGAGACTGGAGACCAATATTGGATCTCAGCAGACTCAACAAGTCTGTGAGGAAGACAAGATTCGAATGGTCACTCTTCAGTCAATTCTGCCCTTCTTACAGAAGGACAACTGGATGTGCTCAATAGATCTTCAGGATGCGTACTATCACATCAAAATCCACAGGTGCTCCAGGAGATTTCTCCGCTTTCGGCTGGGGTCCAGTCATTTCCAGTTCAGAGCCCTGCCCTTTGGTCTCACTACAGCCCCAGAGTGTTCACCAAATGCATGGCAGTGGTCACGGCTCACCTGAGACGTCAAGGATTCCAGGTGTTTCCGTATCTCGACGACTGGCTCCTTTCAGCCACCACCAGGCATCAGCTTATTCTAGCCAGGGATTACACAATAAAGCTTTGTACTCTTTTGGGCATCTTGATAAACTTCGAAAAGTCATCCTTATCGCCCTGCCAGTCTATTACTTTCATAGGCAAACTTAAACACTGTTCGGATGTCAGCTACCCTTACAGATCAAAGAGTTTCAGACATTCAAAGTCAAGTCAGGATCATTCTAGCCAACAAGAAAGTACAGGCCAGAATGGTTCTAAAGGTATTAGGCCTCATGGCTGCGGCCATTACTCTTCTTCCCCTGGCTCGCTTCTACATGCGCCTTCTTCAGTGGATGCTGTTCACACAGTGGTCGTACCAACAACTTCCAATCGTCACCACATTCTGGTGACACAGACTTGCAAAGATCATCTTGCTTGGTGGATCACATCTCCCCAGGTTCACCAAGGCAGACACTTTGTACCCCATCCCGGTAGCCACTGTCACCACGGATGCCTCCCTGATCGGGTGGGGGTCATTATCAGGGCAGGATGGTTCATGGGACGTGGCAGCTGTTCGAATACCACCTGCACATAAATGTCCTGGAGATGAGAGCAGTGCTTTTAACGTTGCAAGCCCTCAACGACTTTCTTCCCGTAGGGACAATTGCAGTCCACACAGACAACATGTCTGTAGTTTGGTATATCAACAAACAGGGCGGAACCAAGTCCTACCCCTTGTGTCGAGAAGTGCTCAGACTATGGCAATGGGCAATCTCCTCTCATCGGTTTCTGGTAGCAACGCATATCCCTGGGAAAACCAACATTGTAGCGGACAGATTGAGCAGAGCTATTCTCATGCCTCACGAGTGGTCTCTCAAGCAATCTATAGCGGAAGAGATATTTCTGGAATGGGGTCGTCCATGTTGCGATCTTTTTGCTACTCCCCAAAATAGCAAATGCCCAGACTTCTTCTCTCTCTTCCCTCTTCCAGGCCATCCCCCCAGAGACGCTCTGACCCAGGATTGGCCCCAGGGACTTCTTTATGCTTTCCCTCCATTTCCTCTGATCCCTCAAGTTATCCAGAAGGCAACCATTTTGAGAGCCAAATTGATTCTCATTGCCCCTTACTGGCCTCGACAAGTTTGGTTCCCGTTCCTCCATCGTCACCTTTTGGTGCAGCCGTGGCATCTGAACCCAGTGCCAGATCTTCTGATTCACCAATCCGGTCAGCTGCACCAGTCTATCCCTTCTCTCAACCTCACAGCATGGTTGCTCCACTTCCTTCCTTAGCCAGGCTTCCTTTGATCTCTAACTCAGTTAGAGACATCATAGTAGCTTCTTTAAAATCCTCTACCAGGAGGATTTATGCAAGCAAGTGGAAACGTTTCTCTTATTGGGCTAAGGCCAAGAGTATTGATCCTTTCACTGCCCCTGTTCAGGCAGTCCTGGACTTCTTAGCAGAGATTTTTCATGCAGGCTCCTCTTCTTCCACAGTCAGAGTTCAATTGGCTGCTATCTCGAACTTTCATGTCGGGATCGCAGATCACAATATTATGTCCCATAGGCTCTGCAGGGCCTTCTTGAAAGGAATTTTCCTGCTAAAGCCTCCAATCAGGAATCCTCCTCCTCAGTGGGATCTAAATTTAGTGCTGACATCCTTGATTCTTCCCCTTGAGCCAGCTGTTTCTTGTTCCCTGAAATTTCTTTCTTGGAAAACTTTATTCCTAGTGGCTATTACATCGGCCAGGAGGGTGTCTGAACTTCATGCTCTATCGGTTCGACCCCCTATTTGGTTTTCACAAAGACAGAGTATCATTGAGAACTAATCCGACCTTTTGCCTAAGGTCGCCTCAAAAACCAATTTGAATCAATCCATTGATCTCCTGTATTTTTCCCAAACTATTCAGACAGAGCCGAACAAAACTACATTATCTTGATGTCCACCGTCAACTCAGATATTATTTGGACAGAACAAAAATTTAGGAAATCTGATCAACTTTTTGTTTCCTATGCGGATAATAAGAAAGGCCTTCCTGTTTCCAAAGTGACCTTGTCTAGATGGCTTTCTTGGTCATCTCTGAAATTTATCTGCTCAGGGGAAAACAGCTGTGCTCAAAACCTAAAGCACATTCAACTAGGAGCTTAGCTACTTCTACAGCCTTTCAAGCTAGACTTCCTTTAGACACTATTTGTGCAGCGGCCACTTGGGCCACTCCTCATACTTTTGTTTCCCACTACAAATTGGACTTGGCCTCCAGGGACAGAGCCAGTTTTGGCTCTACAGTCCTCAAGAGTCTGTTCCATTGAGCCACCCAGGATAGAGGTGGCGGTCCCATCAAGCAAGAATGAAGGCGAGATTGACAACTTAACATTAAGAAGTTATGTACCTACCATAACGTTCCATGTTAGTTGTCTTCTCTCGCCTTCTTTCTTGCGACCCTCCCTCCTTCCCCCAGGCCTGGACAGACCTTTCTATAAGAAATTATTATGCTGAAGACCATTCAGACCTGGTCCTTCTTCCATCCTGCAAGTTTTCTTCTTCCTTTGGAAGTGTTTTTATGCTTGGTGCTATTGCCCTTTGTCATCAAACGAGATCTGGGTACTTACCGCCTTGCATCATGGGATATGGGGCTGCCTCGAGCTGGTAAAAGTGACTCTCGAGCTTAGCAAGTGCCGAGTCGGAGCCGAGGATCGGCTCCGAACCCATCAAGCAAGAAAGAAGGCGAGAGAAGACAACTAACATGGAACGTTATGGTAGGTACATAACTTCTTATTATACTCTAGTATTTCCTGATGATAACGGGTGCAGAATGTGCTGGCATTAGATGTGTGTGTGTGTGTGTGTGTGTGTGTGTGTGTGTGTGTGTGTGTGTGTGTGTGTGTGTGTGTGTGTGTGTGTGTGTGTGTGTTGATCAACTACATCAGCTCTGCTCTACTCAGCCTCCCCTGACAAATAACCGATCAGGTAAGTAATGCTCTTTGAGATGTTTCTGTGTGTGCGTGTGTGTGTGTGTGTGTGTGTGTGTGTGTGTGTGTGTGTGTGTGTGTGTGTGTGTGTGTGTGTGTGTGTGTGTTTAAGAAACTATGTGTACATGATGTATGCCTGTTTGTCTGTATCTGGGTAGGGAGCATGTGCGTGCATTTCCTTGTGAGAACCTACTCTACTTATGCGGGCTGGTAGGTTAATCACCTCAACAGCTGTATTAAACTGCTCTGATGAACAAATTCATATTCGTGTAACTTATCTATTAGGGCAATTCAACACCATGAGAATTGTGAATGACTCTGTGTCACCTTAATATAGAGCAGTGCAACTCACCTAAATTGAGCAATGTGCTACTGTATGTCTATACATTCTATAACCAACTTTGAATAGTAAGTGATCTCTTCAAGCCCTGACTGACAGAAATTATTCTGTGTAACATGCTGAATTTATATCTTCCCCAAAGAAGGTCAGTGTGTTGAATAACACTGCATGCAATTTACTTCAGAATACAAGCCTTGCCTTCAACATACATTTTCCTATGAATGACAGAGTTGGTTAGGATAAAGATGGTGAGTTAATTCTGAAGCTCCTGATGCCAGGTTTAGCAAAAGATGACGTTTCACTTATTGAGGTTACATCATTGCTAATTTAAATCAGTCGCAATGCATTTAAATTTGAATTGGTTGATATGGAATATAGAGTAATAAGAAATTATTTAGACTCTTATTTAAGATGTCATGTCTCTGAACATAGTATGATAGGCTTGGAGACTCCACACCATGTGGCTGTAGAGGAGGATATATTATCCCCTTCAAGCCTATAGAACCTTTTTTGTATTTGCCCATAGCACCTTATGTCATCCAGACCTTTTTTGGGTCTTGCTTCTTTAACTAACTGAATCACCAGCTAACAACAGGCAGTATTAGAAAAGGAATTATTAACAAAATTACATTAAGATCATTAATGTAGGATATCCCACAGCCGAGAAATTAATCACTTTTTTCACGTATTATTCATATTGCTAAAACTGAGAGATCTACATGCTTTTGAAGAATATAGTGTGAAACACTATGTTGGGAGACAGGAGGATTCATTGCCAGTGTCCATTTAAATCACAATATATTGGAGATACCGCAAGTTTTTGTTAGTAATTATGACGATAAGCAATATTTCAATATGTACATAATATCTAAAAAAATAAGTGACTTGCAAGCTATTGCATGGTATCAGGTGAAACTTCAGATACTGTTGAAAAAAATGTCACTGCTATTTGCATTGCTAATTATGTAATCAAGCATAAGTTTTCATATTTTTGTAAATATCACAATAAACATGCATCTAGAGATGAAATACTTGCTGTCATGTCAAACCTTGTGTCTGGTTAACAAAAGCAATCTAACTATATATATATATATATATATATATATATATATATATATATATATATATATATACATATATAGATAGATATATATTATATATAGTTTACAAGGTATGACAATTTGTTTATAAACGTATAGCAAAATTATATAACTTGGTTTGTGTATGTTATAGTTTTTTATGGAAAGACTATGAATGTACTGACTTTTATTGCTATAAATGATACTTTTACTGATAGCATTGCAATTTGTACAGCTTTAATAGCTTTTATTGTTCACAATATACTTACATTTGTTTATGTTATGCTTTTAGGTTATTTTTTCTGAAAATGCTCTGAAAAGCAAAGATGTGTAGGCTGAGACATTACACACCACAGAGCTGCTAATGAGTTATATAAAGTCATGAATCTTATTACCCAGGTTTAGATGGACAACAATGAACTGAAATCTCTTACTTTGAAGAACTCAGCAGATATTCAGACATTAAGTGCCAAGTTCACTTGTTGGAATCGACATCGACTAGTCACCCATCTCGGCACAATATGCAGTCTGTGCTTTAGAAGGATCACCCCTCTGTCAAATGCTGCTTCTGTAAAGCAAGTGTTCAAGCGAACGGTCAGAGGAGGAATAACTTGTGACTAATGAACTCCTGGGAATGCTTACAAGGCAACGATCTCTGGGTGTTCCTTCAAGATCACCTGCCTAGGGCATTGAAGCTTCCTCACCAGATAATCATATTGTGAGTACATTACTTCCTTAAACTCATGCCTAAATCAGCTAGGTGCACTTCTAAAGCAAGTGATTTTTGGAATGATGAATTATGTTGACAAGCTAACTATCCTAGATTATGTTAAGACAGATTGAGAATTCCTGAGGTTAGACAGGAAGATAAAACTTTTCCAGGCCTACTGCCATTTAATTATGAGCAAGAGGCATGCATCTAGCCATGTGCACACTCTTTATTAGAATATCTCTATCACTGTATTATTTAGGTATGCAGGCCCACTCCACACCTTTTGGTAAAATGAGAAATAGTTCTTGACTTGCAGGTGAGGTTAAGCACTGGGTAGGCTGTGAAACTGCCAACTAAGACCACTATGTCTCAGCTTTATAATAAAAGTCTCATTGCAACCCTCCCTTCAACCTCTTAGATAGTTCAGTATTCCTAGAAGGCCTACAAAATTTGCTGGATTTCCTACTATCTTCTCTGCAGGCCAGAATACTTATCTCACAAAGGAGTTAGTAGCCAACTGTGTGCCGTCCTCCTCAGAAACAAGTCTCATGCTCTATCCAGGATGATGCTCGGGATGAGTACATTATGAAACATGCACAGGATGAAACATCTGGAGGGAAAGTTCTGTTCCCAAAATTTCAACTCCAAAACCAGTGCACCAGCCATTTACTGGATCCTTATATAGATCAAATTCTAATCTCAAGTAGACTTGATTGGAAGGTTACCGCAATAAAACCTGCTGTTTAGCAGTTATGAGTGTAATTTGTTACTTGGGATTACTTGGTCCATTGCACATAGTGTGAATATCATTAATGTATTTAAATGCAAAGTTCTAGGTGCTTCACTTTGGCAGTGTGACATTTGTACTTCAGTGTATGCTGTCTGCCTTTCCAGTGCTGTAGTAATCTAGCACTGTACAGTCCTTTAGGGAAATCACATGTTGTTCTACATTTAACGAAGCCTAGGAGATATAACCACAGCAAAGCTTATCAACTAATTAGCATGTGGTTTGTGCATTTCATTTCTGAGGTTCAGATATAAGAAGAGTAAATGTTTTAATTAAATGATAAAATTAAATATAAATACAATAAAGTTGAACTCTAAAATTAAGTGAAATGCTTTTAGGAAATACTTTTAACATTCAATGTTATGTAGTCCTATCTCACTATAATTCTTGCTGCATGGGTTCGGAGCTGATATTCGGCTCCAACTCAGCCGATACTAAAGCTCGAGAGCTTTTACTGGCTCGAGGCTAACCCCTATCTCATGGTGCCTCATGGCAATTTCCCAGATTTTGTTTGCCACGAAAGCTTCGAGGTTGTGTCTTACTGGCTTGTTGGCTAAGTAATAGATTTATTTATTAAATCTTGTCCTTTTCTCAACTTTCTTATTCTATTACAATCTTTATTACTGCTATCTCTTTGTGTGACTGCACTGAGAGTTTTGTGACCCCTATATTTCTCCTTAGGATTGTATGGCCTGTTTAAGTTAGAGGGCTGTAGTGCCCATTTAAGTTAGAGGGCCTTTCCTCCCTGTGTGTGTGTCTTATATATAAAAAAAAAAAAAAAAAAAAGTTTATTTATACAATAGACTCTTTTCTCTCCCTCCCTATCTTATTGTTACTTTAGTAGTTAGTAGTTAGTTATTGTTGTTACCTTCTCTAGCTAGTTTAGTCAGAATGTCTAAAGAAAAGAATAGAGAGCATAAGGACCATCACCCTTCGGGGTTTAAAAAGTGTGATAGATGCTCACAAAAAATGTCTTTGACAGACAGTCACACCAGTTCCATGTACTGTTTAGGTGAAGCTCATTTGCAAGAGCCCTGTACCTTTTGCCGTGCATTTAGTACCAGGGTCTTGAATGAGAGGAAACAAAAACTCATTGATAGAGGTCTTCTGACCAGTGCCTTCCAGGAACAGTTGGAACTCGGTCAGGCAGTTCCTAAGTCTTCAAAACATAAATCTTTGGCCACAGCTTTGGAACCATCGAAAAAGACCAAAGCATCGGAGCCAAAGAGTTCTGGCTCCGATTCAGCTTCTTTCACATCGGTACCATCGGTCTCCTCAGTGCCAAGGCAACCTTCGGTACCGAGACATTTACCTGATATTGATCCTGTGTCACCTACTTTGAGATCTCCTATTTTGGAGATGGGGAGATCTCCTTCTGTCTCCACCAGATCCAACAGGAGACTCTCAGATGGGGACATTGAGCGGGTGGTGAAGATGCTGCTTTCAGATCCAGCTCTGGCAAAGAAATTGGCCCCTCTGGACCCAAAGGTCTTGGAGCTGACCCCTTTACAAACCACTGTTCATCCTCCGACTGCTTCACTCTCAGAGCCAATTACTTTAGGTTCTTCACTCTTGGATCCATCAGTTCCAGGGTTCCTCCCTGCTTCCTCGGAACCGATTACTCTATCCTTAGCAGCTCAGTCTGGAGCCAAGGGATCTGGGAGCTGACACTCTCGAGTTGACTCTGAGAGGGACAGTCACCCTTGGTGCTTCAGCTTGACTCAGCTCGGCTCCCACATCTGCTTTGGAACCTTTCCCCCTGTCTAGGAGCCGACCATCCATCTTCTTGGAGTGGAGGTCTTCTTTGGAGTAGGGGGAAAGGCTTTTAAAGCAATAGAAAAGGCTTTATCCTCTGCAAAAGCCATACCCTTGGAACCTGTGTCCCACCAGCAGCAGGCAAAAACCTCTTCCTCCCTGCCACCCCATAACATAGGGAACCAGAGACCCAAGCAGCCCCTATTGCAGGTGCCCCCTCTTCTGAGACCTCCCCAGATTATCCCACTGGAGAGCTCCCTCGGAAGAGACTGTGTAAGAAGTAGCATGTTGACTCACCTGAGTCTGTCAGTTCTGACACTGATTTGGAGTAATCAGAAGGGTTCCCTAGATGCCCCTCTGAGGATGTATCCTTTTCTGACATCCTAGAAATCCTTAGACAGAGGGGTGACTGAAAGACCTCTAACCCTACTGAGGATGAATCAGTGTATCTTGAGGCCTTTGGTTCCTGACCTTCCACCTCCTCGGTGACACCGCCTTATGACCAACTCTTAGGGGTCATAGCACGGAAAGCCTGGACCTCTCCAAACTCAGTGGAGCCCGCCCTGAGGAGGCCAAATAAATTCATGACAGCACCTGAAGATAAGGCTTTTCTTACCAAAGGAGTTCCTGTTGATGCTATGGTGGTAGCAGCAGTCACCAAGAAGGAGTTATCCAAAATATCTTCTAATATCCATCCTCCTAACAAGGATTCTAGGAAGATAGATAGGTATGGGAAGCATACCTTCTCTTCAGCAGCATTTACTTTAAGATCACTGAATTACCTTACCCATTTTACTCGTCTTCAGAGGGATCACCTGAAGGAGTTGGGAGATACCCTCCAGGGTTCAGTAGCTCCAGGATCCATGGATAAAGTTTCTGTGCACCTCTCCACCCTCATGTCGATAGCTAACCCCTCCATGAGGCTGATATTGTATTCAGCAGATGGAGCGAGTAGGGCAGCCACAGCAGGAATATCCTTCAGGAGACATTCTTGGATGCGTCTTTGTAATTTCATGGAATCCTTTAAGTCTTCATTCACTAATGTCCCCTTTGATGGTTCATCTCTTTTTGGACCCCGGGTGAAACAGACTTTGACCAGTTGCCAGCAGGAAGGGAAAATCTTATCTGCCATCAGAGTCCATTTCTCCCTCCCATCTAGACCCTATCCCAAGGGTAATACAGGAGGGAAAATGTGGTTCTATAAATCCCAAAAAGGTTTCCCTCAGGCACAAGGTCAACCCTCCCCTAGTGGCAGAGGGGGAGGGTATAATGGAAGATGCCACCCTCACGGCAGAGGAGGTATGCAACATCAGGGAGATAAAGAAACCTTCTCTGATCGTCCCTTCCATCACCCCTGTGGGGTTGCCTGACTGTCCATCTCTGGATGCAGTCGGGGGTCATCTATCGCTGTACCCAAGTGCCTGTTTAAACATCTCACAAGATCATTGGGTACACACCATAATATCAAGAGGTTATCTGATTCTCTTTGTTTCCAAACTCCCAACAAACTGGTCTCTACTAGACGTGCCACACATTCAACTAGACCATGCAGCATTAAAGGTCATCTCATTGCTGCAAAAAAGAGTCATCCAAGAAGTCCCCACAGAGCAAATAGGATCTGGAACTTACTCATGATTCTTTTTAGTTCCAAAAAAGACAGGGGACTGGATATCAATTATACATCTCAGCAAACTCAACAAGTCCATAAAGAAATCGAAGTTCCAAATGATCACTCTGCAGTTGATATTCCCTTTTATCGGGAAAGACAACTGGATGTGCTCAATAGATCTTCAGGACACGTACTACCACATCAAAATGGACAGGCACTCCAGGAGACACTTACGCTTCCGGCTGGGAGCCAGTCATTTTCAGTTCTGAACACTACCCTTTGGTCTCACTACAGCCCCCAGAGTGTTCACCAAATGCATGGCAGTGGTAACGGCTCACCTGAGATGTCAAGGATTCCAGATGTTTCCATATCTAGATGATTGGCTCCTCACTGCTACCACCAAGCATCAACTCATCAGAACCAGGGACGAGACACTATCCTTGTGTGCCAGTTTAAGCATCACAGTCAACCTAAAGAAATCAGCCTTATCTCCATTGCAGCACATTATATTCTTATGCTCAGAAATAGACACAACCACCATGTCAGCAAGACTAACACCAGAAAGAGTAGAGTCTCTATGCAATTAAGTCAGATCCTTGCTAAACAGTCATAAAGTTCAGGCCAGGGTAGTCCTTCAATTCCTAGGGACTATGCCTTCCTCCATCCTATTAGTTCCTCTAGCCCATCTACACATGAGAATACTTCAGTGGCTGCTATTTGCCCAATAGTCGACGCAAGACCTTCCATTGTCTCATCAGACTTTTATAACAAACACCTGCAAGAAGGATCTGACATGGTGGTTGCAAACAGAACAACTTCTCTTAGGTTGTCCACATTTTTCTCCCCAAGAGAAAGCAGTTTTGACTATGGACACTTTCCAGATAGGGTGGGGTGGGGGGCATTACCTGGGAATGACAGTCCAAGGTACTTGGCAGAACCATGAGAACCACTTGCACATCAATGTTCTGGAGATGAGAGCGGTGCTATATGTGTTGCAAGCACTTCACAGCTCCCTTCCTACCAGGACAATTGCAATCCAGTCAGACACGTCTGTGTGGTACACAAACAAGCAAGGGGGAACCAAATCCTACCCGCTTTGCTGAGAGGCCGTAAGAGTTTGGAAATGGGTGATGGACACTCAACATTTTCTGGTAGCAACACACATCCCAGGGAAATCTAATGTGATAGCAGACAAACTCAGCCGAGCAATTCTGATGCCTCACAAGTGGTCCCTGAATGCAGAAGTTGCGAAAGAGATCTTTCACAGATGGGGCCAGCCTTGCTATGACCTATTCGCCACTCACCTGAACACCAAATGCAGCAGCTACTTTGCCCTAACTCCCCATCCGAGGATGTCACCCAGGGATACTCTAGATCACAATTGGCCCCTGGGCCTTCTTTATGCCTTCCCACCTTTTCCTTTCATCCCAAAGGTAATACAGAAAGCAAAGCAGTTGAGGAGTACCCTGATCTTCATTGCTCCCTACTGGCCTCGACAAGTATGGTTTCCCTTCCTATGGCCCTTCCTTTTGGAGGAACCGTGGATTCTGGAACAATCTCCAGACCTCCTGATTCATCAGTCGGGGCAGTTCCACCCCACCATCCACACCCTCAAATTGACAGCGTGGCTGCTCCAGTTCCACGAATAGCCAGGTGCATTCCCCTCACCCCTTCAGTCAAGTACATTCTGATCTCATCTCATAAGCCTTACACTCAGAAGTTATACTCCAGCAAATGGAAAAGTTTTTCTATCTGGGCTATAAACCAATGCTTAGATCCCTATACAGATCCTATAGAATTTATTTTATCCTTCCTTGCATCAATTTTTTATGAAGGAGCTGCAACCGCTACAGTCATAGTTCAGTTAGCTGCCATTTCTAATTTTCATTTTGGCTTCATGGGAAATCCCATCATGTCACACTCCTTGTGCAAAACCTTTTTGAAGGAAGTTCTCCTTCTCAGGCCTCTGATCAAACAACCATCAGAACCCTGGGACCTAAACTTAGTTCTCACATCATTAATGTCTGCACCCTTTGAGCCCTCTTCTTCATCAGATCTGAAATTGTTATCTTGGAAAACACTATTCTTAGTAGCCATAACCTCTGCTAGGTGAGTCTCAGAACTGCACGCCCTTACTATTCGACCTCCTTACATTATTTTCCACAAGGATAGAGTCTCACTCAGGACAAACCCTTCCTTTCTTCCCAAGGTATGCTCAGAGCATAACCTCAACACTACTATTGAGTTACCAGTGTTTTTTCCAAGCCACTCTAACAAATCTGAGTACAGACTACACCAATTAGGCGTTCACAGAATTCTCAGATTTTACTTACACAGGACTAAAGAATTCAGAAAATCAGATCAATTATTTGTTTCCTTTTCTGACAAAAATAAGGGCTTGCCTGTTTTCAAGGTTACTCTTTCAAAATGGTTTTCAGATTGCATTTCCTTTGCTTAGCTTATCAAACTGCTGGCAAACAATTACCTAACAAAGTAAAAGGCCATTCTACTAGGGCGGTATCTACTTCATGTGCCTTTAGATATAGGCTCCCAATTGATACTATTTGTGCAGCAGCTACCTGGGCAAGACCATATATCTTTGTTACTCATTACAAATTGGATTTGGCCTCCCAGGACAGGTCATCCTTTGGGTCCACTGTGCTAAAGAGTCTCTTCTCTTGAGCCACCCAAGATAAATGTGCTAGGGATGCTGTCCCATCCAGCAAGAATTACGGTGAGATAGGACTACATGACATAAAGAAATTATGTACTTACCATAACGTTCCATGTTTGTAGTACATCTTGCCTACATTCTTGTGTCCCTCCCTCCTACCCCCTTCCTGTTTCTGGAGGATCTGGTGGATTGTACTGGTGCTGTCTGACATGGTTATAGTTGTTGTCCACCTGGCATGGAAAATATTACACATTTTTTTTTCTTTTGTCTGTATGTATACAGTTTCTGATACTTTCATACCTGTTAGGTACTTATTGCTTTCTTGCAAACAAGATTTGGGGAATTGCCGTGAGGCACCATGGGATAGAGGTTAGCCTCGAGCTAGTAAAAGCTCTCAAGCTTTAGTATCGGCCAAGTCGGAGCTGAATATCAGCTCTGAACCCATCCAGCAGGAATGTAGGTGAGATGGACTACAAACATGGAACATTATGCTAAGTACATAACTTCTTTTTAGAGTTAGATGCTGTTTTATTACAGAAGCTAAGTTTGATTTAAAGCACAACAGATGCTTTAATTAGATATTTAGTATTTCTGTGCACTGTACTTTTGTAACATTCCCTAAGTAGGGTAGGTATCTCTCTAAACAGAAGGCTGGGATGGAGGATTCAAGCTACATTATATGTCAAAGAAAATAGATCAGGTTAAAGCTTTTAGCTGTATTTAGCTCCATAGTAATTTTTGTCTTCTGGGATCCTGATGATGATAAGTCAGCATATTTCATTGAGTTTTATAATAATCTTGTTAACTTTACCCAACAGAGTATTTCACTATTAAAAGGAAAAGACATTAATATTGCACTTGATTCCACTTTAGACAGAAGTGATCCTAAATTTGCGAGGTATATAAAGGCACAGCTTGTCCTGAGCTTTAGCTTGTTGTGCAGTGCCCTCTGTGTCCCATGGAAAATCCTATAATCTCATCATCCATGTTCTACCTTTTTTACACCATGTGGACCCTCACACAACGACCTTCATTACTGGACAATCCTAACCAATATTCACGCACAGGTTCTAGGCATTGGAAGACAAACCAAATTGGTTCTTGGCCTACAGGTTTTAACAAAAGCTGTCTTGAATAATTTCTGGTTGGCCACTACTCCCAAAGAAATGTATAAAGATATTGATTGTCACGAATCCACCAACCTTAACCAGTGTCTTGCAATAGATATCTTCTCTTTTTACAGAGTTTGCACTTAACCTCCCTGAACCAAGATGTATTTGCATCTTTTCACTCTTTCACAAAAGCTTCAATTTTTCTGATAGTTGGTGCAGAGGATTAAAGCTATTAGCTGTTAATAAACTGCTTCCTGTGGCACAGGGTTTGATTCTTTCAGCATCTACTTGTCTACTGTGTGAACTCTAGCAAGTCACTTAACCAGACAGCAGTTTGGGGAATTGAGAAACTGGACAAGGCTCTCAATGGTCTCCTAAACGACATGCCTATTAACTACCTATGAGGTCACTAATCTGGGCAAATCAATATTTATCCATTTGGTCAAAGCAGCAATTCCAGAGATTGCTAAGGGGAAATTCCTGACGCTAATGACCATAGAACCACAGGCCCATATCCTTAACTCTGAGGCAAATATTTATGTAAATGTATTAGTGAAAAAGCTCCATTCCTTCTTCTGGTTACTCATCCAACCCAGGCTGGCTTTGTGTGAGGTCTTTCAAGCACTGACTACTTACAACCTCTAATTACTTATATGTAAACCCAACACAACCTAATGACATCTGCCACTGCCATTTTAGTGAATTTTGAGAGGGCTTTTGAATTGGTCCATTGACAATATCTGTGGGCGGTGCTCAAGCATGTGTTCCTCAGATAAGATTTTGTAACAGAGCTTTGTGCTCTTCATGCACTCCTACAACCAGAGCCCTATCAGGTTGCACCCTTTAATCTATTTTCTCCCTAACAAAAGACACAAGGTAAGGATATTGCATTTCTCCACCCTTATTTTTGTTATCCATGTGAAGGCTGCCAGCCTAGCCAGATAGAATTGTGCAGATAATTCTGTCATTTGTAAATATGAATGTAAACTACAGGCTTGTTGTCTTAAATGTAAAGAAATACTGTTACATTTGGAACTGGAAATAAATGACAACAGTGCACTCTACTGACCAAAGTAAAGCATGTGGTGACCCTCTGAAGTAGACAGTGGTACCGAAAAGTCTGGATGAAGAAATTATTTCTATTGTTTTAACCAAGAGTTAAATTGCTATATTTAAACATGCAAATGTATTTTTATTGCTCTGCTCCTGACCAGCTGCAAAATAACAAAAGGAGGTGTAAAAGAATGCAGATGCAGTTTCTGTTGGCCTGGGAACACCAGGATAGTGTGAAATGATGTAATGTTTATCAGAAGTGTAATTTCAATTTAAATAGAGAGAACCAGAGATTATTGAGCATTTTTGTCTTGATCATCCAACTCACATCACTGCCTGTTATCTTATGTAAGTTATCGTAGACCTGTGTTTTCTTTTAGGAATAGCTAGGAGCTGGAAAGATTAACCTAAGTGTTCTCCTGTGATGTCAGAACTGTACTACTGAATTATTTTAAGTATTTCTGTGTGAGCTCTGAACTCTTTTTGACTAGCACTGTGTAGTAGAAAGTATTGTCTTGTGGTTTTAATTATTTATTATTAAACATTTTAAAACCTTTTAACTGTGGTAGAGATAAGTTAAGCTCTAAGAGTACATTGCATGTATAAAAGCATCCTGTACCAAGTCACTCTAATAAGCCTTAAGACTGTTTAGTCATACTACCAATTGGATAATAATATTGCACAGTAATAATTGGGCAGCCTTTTAAGGGCCTTTGAGTAGCTGATAAATATTAGCTGGGTGGTGGCAGGATTACTACCATATAGTCTGGGTAAAAGGGACACAGCTGGAGCACCTGTGCCAACCTTCCACAGAAGTGTCTGTGTGGTTGTATAAAGTCTTATCTCAAAGTGTGTATGTGTTAGCTACTTGGGCAGGGACATGAAGCACTGGCTGGACAGAGAGGGTGCTGGAGATTTTAGCTTGCCCAGCTAGGCTGAGATCTGGACTCTATAGCTGTGCCAGTGGGGAGTCTTACTGGGGACCAAGGGAGCGACCGGCCCTGGACTGACTATGATCTCTGTGTGCTCTTAAGGGAAATTGCACTCTGCTGTGTGTATTTGTTATCCTTTTCTCATATATGAGATGCCCTCTCTGGTGTTAGTGGTGAGGATTGAGGCTCCCTGATTGCTGGGCCAGGGCATGGGTGTCACAAGCCATAAAACCTCTTTCCAATCTTATTAGGATACTTTTGTTCATTAAAGGAAGGGAAGTAATGGGTATTGAGGTAAAAGCCCTACAGTTCCTTGAAGAATGTTTGCTTCTAACTGAAAACTCTTTTCAAGCTACTCCTAAAATGATTCTTTTCTCAGTCTTCTTCTGTATATTTTCTGGCATGAACATTAATATGTCTGAGACCAAACTGTTCCTTTTGACTCAGTCAGCAAATGATTTGAAGTGTGACTATGTTCAGTTTAATGGGTGTATTTCCCTTTTACTTCACTCAAGCATAATCCAACATGATCACTATTAACTTGAAACCCTTTTGGCAAAATCTTTCTATATTTGTGAATGCACAGGGGAGGTTGCATTTAGAATGGCTGTGCAGAATTGACACAGTGAAAATGATATTCACCCATTTTTTTTTACACGATAAGTTGTATACCTGTACCATGGAGATCTCCCTGGTATATGAATATACAGAGGTTAATAACGCAGTTTGTGTGAGTTAACAAGGTAAATAAGTGCAGTATCATCATAGTTGCATTCAGTTATGGTGGGTGTCTGACATTTCATTTTGCAAGTATGTTGAAACTGATTACATTTCATATCTTTGAAGCATGACCCCCACCCCAGTCTGGCACAGCTAGAGAGTGGACGGTATCCCTGGCAGCATATAATATGAAAATCTAGGCTGGTGCAAGTCAAACATCTCCTCCTTTGAAGTATTGACATTGCCTTCTTTCAGCTTTCAGAACTTTGTACAAGGTCAAGAAGTCAGATTCCCGTTGTTTGTTGCTCCAATTCCAGTCTGGATAATCCCTGCTTAAAAACTAACAATGACACACTGTGGTGGAAACCTCAAAAGGATAAGGGCATAATGTATTGCCTTTATTTAAAGAGCATAGCAGAACTACACATTTTTCTCGTTTCTGAAGATTTGTGAACAGTTTAACTTCTCTCCAACAGAGGACAGACAGTATCCACCAGCGAGACTCGTAGTTATGTCATCCCTTCTGTAAACCCTTATTCAGATTAATCCATGCTGTGTCACAGACTTAAGCATCATCTGCCAGATTTGAGGATCGGTGTCCAAGCATGGCAGAAACATCTTGGTTTTATGACTTATAGTACGGATATGGAGTATGATCTTCTGCACTTGATATCCACCTTCAGGAACACAAATCCTGCTGCATCCTGGTTAATAGCAGTTAATGCTGAGGATTAAGGCTGTGAGTTGTTAATGAACTGCTTCCTGTGGTACATGGTTTGAGCCCTGCAGCCTCTATTGGCCTTCTGTAAAACTGAGCAAGTCACTCAACCACATGCCCAGTGACTGCCTTGGAACCTATGTATCCTTTCATTGCCAGCTGCTCCACTTCAAGGTGTTAGCCGGTAATGCCAAATTTTGAAATCATCTACTTAAATTTGTTCATGGTTGGTACTGGACCCCAGTGAAGAATAAAGAGCTAGAATGTAGTGTTAATGATGTATGTTTTGATTGTAATTTCCCCAATACTAAGCTACTTATAGGTTCATATATTCATAGGTAAGTACTAGGCTATTGGCCCTGGGGCCTATACAAGCCTAGCCATAACAATCCCCTGGCTATTGCTTCCCACAAATATTTACTTTCCTGCACCCATGTCTAGCAGGACTACTGATGTGATCCCTGGGGTGAATTTCCTATCTCCCATCCAATCGTCAAGCTTTCTCTTGAAGAGGTCCATTGAGGCGATCTGCCTGACATGTATGGTTAGCCTTTTCCAGAGTATGGGGAGTCTCTGGGTCAGGAACCTATCCCTCCAGCATGTTCTATTCATCGCGATGACAAGGGTAAGATCCTTGGAGCATGTGGCTCAGAGGGATTGGGATTTCTTTAAGTGTAGCATGTCCAACAACTCAGGGTTTGACATGGCCTTGTATGTTAGGCAGAGATCGCCTCTGAGTAGGCGATATGTGACAGAGTATAGCTGGAGTTTCTTTAGACGGTCAGCATAAGGCATCTGCTTTAAGCCTGTGATTCTTTTTGTGAGGTATTTCTGCAGCCTTTCTAGTTGTTGCAGATGTCTTGTGAGGTAGATACCAAATGTGGCATTGTATTCTATAATGGGTCTAATGAGGGATAACTACAGAGGGACAATGACCTCCTTTTTTCTGGATGAAAAGCCCTTAGTGATGAGGCGTGCCATGTAGAAGGATTTTCTAACTGTTGTGGCTATTATCCTTGGGTGTTTCCTGCTTATGGCTTGTGAATATTAAATTACCCCATGAATTAGATACCTGGATTCTTTTGGTCTCTCTGTGCATTAATTGACTGCTAAAATACCAGCGTTCATGGCTCTTGCATATTTCAATCACTATACATTTGTTAAATATCACAGAATTGAAAAGAGTATTTAATTTTCTAAGAACTTTTTCCAGAAGTTTGCTGTGAGTTAAACCAATATATTATTTATTACAATAAAATGAGACTCACATACTAGATTTACTGTAGACTTTTATCTCAAATTCATGTGTTTTCTCAAAATATGGAAAAGGGATCCTCTACAAGTTCCCCAAACCACAATAGTAGAAAAAAATATTCCAAACGTCAAAACCAGTAAATTTTCTTTTTATTAAAAGCACAAATAAACCTCTCTAGCATCTTGGCAAAAAAGCCTTCCAGGAAATAATTCCAGGAGATTTTGCTGAGGCGCTAGAGAGGTTTATTTGTGCTTTTAATAAAAAGAAAATTTACTGGTTTTGTCGTTTGGAATCCTCTACAAGTTCCTCTGCTCAGCTCCCAGACCATGCAGCTGTTGTTACAAAACAGTGGGAGTGTAGGAGATTGTCCAGCATCTGCCTGACTGCTCAGCTGTTCCAGCACCATGCCACCCCCCCCCCTCCTTCAGCTAGGTGGGAAAGCTATCAAGATGAGGAGGTACCCTCTGCTGTGCAGTATTACTTCAGACACACACATGCATACACCATAGTCAAGTGAAGACTAAGGGAAGCAAACCCTGGGGTAGAGGTAGCAGGATTTCCATGGTTAAGCACCTAAACCCTTGGCTCTACATGCCAGACTGCAAATTCCTCAAGTGTGCAGTGTTGTGAAATTTACTGATGTCATGCACAGGAGGAGAAGTATTAGTCTGTGTGGTGTGTAACACAATTCATACCTCACACAACCTGCATAGTCACTGGGTGCATATTTTGGGTTATCTTATGTACTCCTTTATTAGTAATTTGTAGCCAGTGTACAACAGTGATCCATAATTATCTTTAAGTCAGCCAAGAACAATGTCTGGTTAAATGATATGCACAGTGTCTTTACAGCAGGCAAATGAGAGCTGAGTGAATCGAACCTTTGACTACAAGAAACAGATCATTAACAGGTCATAGGCTTGATTCCCTCTGCCAGCCACCAGTCAGTAGTTCTGGCACCAGTATACACAGTATGTAATGCACAATGGATATCTGCATGAATGCTTCTCTGCTGACTTCCTGGTTAACCTACCCTGTTTTTCCATTACAGAGTGACGTGTAGGCAGCTGATTTCAGACTCATGCACATATTGGCCCTCACATTCTCAGCATTTGGAAAAGCCATTCTGCTGTCGTTTATGCTTATCTTCAATGCCTGGACAGTCAGAACACTCTAGCCATATACTGTCCAATGCAGAGATGAGCAAAGGATGTTATATCACAGCTGTCATATTATCAACTGATGCATTCACATTTTCCCATAGAAGGATTTATATAGATACATTGTAGCACAGAAGTTGCCATATGCCTACTGATGCTATTCCATATAAGCAGCATGTCATCCTGATGCTTAGTTGATCAGGCATGTGTACATGGCAGATTGTGTTTTTTTATTAGGCATTCCTGTTTTGAAGAAACCTGACAGGACAAATGTTTCCCCTTTACATTTATGTGAAATTGCATGTGGCTATTTGTATGTGCTGCCCAGTGACACTCTTTGAGTAGTTTCACTTGCTGAGTTGTAGCAGCTGCAGATAGTTAACACCAAATGTACAGTAGCCCAAGGAAATGTTTAAGAGATGATTGTCTCATAATTATGGTGGAATGACCTTACTGTTTAGGTTATCTATCACAGTATGCTTAATGGCATATTGCTGTGGTGTATATTTATTCTTGTGTAAATATAATGTGACAGGAGAACATGAGCATAGCTTTAGGGTTTATAAGATATTCCCCTATGAATAATGTTATTGCTTTGGTTTCACTTATTACATGTTTTTTACTGTTATCTTTGCTTATAAAATAACAATGCAAAGAGCTAGAAAGCTGTACCCTTTTATTGAATGCTTGTCGATTCTTAGTTCAGATACAAACACCACAGAAAATAAACATGTCAATTCATAGTTTCATCTTTTTTTAAAATGCATTTATTTAAGAATTTATTTGTATTTTGCTGACTGAGATTTCTATCTGAGAAGTACCGATTTTTAGTGGATGCCTAAGTACAAAAGTTTCATTTTATATGTATTATGTTGAAGGAAACAAATTATGTATATGCATGAGACTGGATGTTACATTAACGAGATGGGTTTGTTATACATGCGAGAAAAGAATGACGACTCGCAAATAATCACTGTTACCACATAACGAAACACATCTGCAGAAACTGCTATGATTAACAGATATTAACTCTTCTGAGGCAACAAACTTTGGTTATATGATAAGAATAAGTAAGACCATTACATTATTTCATTGCATAATTGAAGTCATATTCCAAAGTCATATATCAAGCATATGCAGGATAGTCTTAATTAACAGAGGACAGACATTGAATACTGAAGATTATTTATGATAAACCATAGTTGCAGTAAAATAAAAAGGCATTTACAACATTTCATAATGAAAATAGATTATCATTCATCTATAAAAAAAGAGTCACTCTAGGAAGAAATACTTTTGGAATAAATAAACAACTGAAAAGTGAAAGCAGACAGAAACATAATGCATTTACACTTTTCTTGACTAAAGTTCCCTGTGGATAGATTTCATGAAGCCATCAAAACAAGTCAGGAACCTAACAACAACAAACACCGTGTTTTCTGTGAGTGACAGCAATCCCCAAACCCTGTGTAGGAAGCAGTAGTCTTTCTGCATCTTTTCACTTACAGTAATTATCACTGAGGTGCCAAACCTCTGACAGAAGGGAATACAGACTTTGAATTATGTGGATTTGGCTCACAAATATTATCTTCAGTTTTTCATCTTTGCAAGACTGTACAATTCCCAGTATAATAGTGTGCTGAAAAAACTCTATGAATGTAGCTGTAGTAGTGATGTTGGCAGATGTATGTGATGTGACTGAATGTGTTGGCATCCTGAGTTACTTTTCCAGCATTTTTTCATTAGGAAAAGAGAGCAGGCATATTATAACTCTTGTAGGTTCATTGTGACTTTCTTAAATATCTGTAATTTTGCACCGCTGTTGGCAATGTATAAGAATTGTTTTGTTCAAGGGAGTGTGTACATGAGAACAGTTTTTCCTCTGTTCTATTCAGTGGTACTTTAGGGAAACAAGAACAGTTCACCGTGTTAATGGCATATGATGTAAGTGTTCTGATATCATTTAAGATATGAAGCACCAAACAATGCTTGGAGTCAACTGAGACTTTAGACTAGGCTTCACAGTGGTCCCCTGGACTGCATACCTGTACAAAGGATCTCAGTCTCTTTTTCTGGCTCTGTAGCTCAGGGATTAAAACACTGGTCTTGTCTTGTAAATATCAGTCACTGAACACAACTGTTTAAATGCAGCAGTAATGGAAATAACCTAAAAATGCATTTGGAGAACTTCTGCCAAAACATAACATTTGGCAAAACCACAGGGAGTGTAGTGTTAGAAATTGATTTCTTCACATTGTTAATACTGTTCTTACAATTAACTTTTTAAAATACAGTTAGATACGTAAATGCTGCACATTATACAAATAATTGTGTAAATTGTATTTATTTGTCAGCTGTGTTAACCCATTAGTCACAGGCATGTTTTTAAGTGACCTGGAAGCGCTGCCTGGTGAAAACGAAGGATACAGAATCAAACCTTATGCTCATTAGCAGAGTAACTTGGTGGACTGCATATAATTAATTGGTCCTCGAGTGTTCCTTCCATACTATATTCTTTTACTCATGACTGGAATGTTCATCACGTAACATGTATATGTTTATTCATACATGGGCTTCAGTGGAGAACATGCATCCCAGGAGAAGGAGGCAGAAGACATGATGGTGTTGACCTGTCAAACAACTCACGGCCTCACTCCAAAGGAAGTTCACAGGTATAGTGGTTCTAATGACCTCTGACTGCTGGACATTTTCATGGCAGATGTTTTCTGCAGTGTAGAAAAGGTATTCTGGGACTGTGGTTTCCAGATTGCTAAAGATGTCCCGTATTACTTTTTGGATCCTACAGGCATTAGAGACAAGAGCGCCTCTTACTTCAGTGCCCTGATTTCTGTAGGTGGCCTTTACATGCCTTTCTACCATTTCCTTTTTTTTTCACATTACTATGACTATGCATGTTTTCTCATTACACAAGTGGAGGGGGTATAAATGCCTGCGCTTTTATTCAGGATGTATGAGCTGGAGAACCACATACTGCACTTATGGTACATGTGTCAGCACAAGTTTTCATACATGAACAAGTTAATTATAGTCACATTTTTGTTATGCTCCAGGTATATTGTATGGGCCTTATTTATTTATTTAAAATAAAACCTGGAAATTCTGACTGGGACAGAAACTATTTTCAGCAGAACCCCAGAAAAAAATGCTACAGATGCATGTCTTTGGAAAGTGGGAGGAAACCAGAGCACCTGGAGGAAGCCCATGCAAACGCAAAGAGGGCATGCAGACTCCACACAGAAGGCACCCCAGCCAAGAACTGAACCAGAGATCTTCTTGCTATGAGGTAACAACACTAACTCCTGCATCACTTATTTGCTTAGGTGATAACACAGATGAACAAATGTGGTCATGCATGCCACAGAAGTATGTCAAAATCATATATCATTTCAGTATGTGTGGCTACTGCACACATACCTTCTTTTTGTACAGTATTCCATCCATGGTTCATTTTCCCATGTTCCCCTGAGCTCTATCCAATGTTTAAAAGCTTACCTTTTTATTTTGCCTTATCATTTGCATTGTGCCCAACCCAATTTGTTGAGTTTGTAGCTTTTACTTGCTCAACACTGCCATGCATGTCCTGTGATTCTACACTGTCTTACCTGTCCTGTGATTCTACACTGTCTTACCTGGCCTGTGATTCTACACTGTCTTACCTGTCCTGTGATTCTACACTGTTCTTACCTGTCCTGTGATTCTACACTGTCTTACCTGTCCTGTGATTCTACACTGCCATACCTGTCCTGTGATTCTACACTGTCTTACCTGGCTTGTGATTCTACACTATCTTACCTGGCCTGTGATTCTACACTGCCATACCTGTCCTGTGATTCTACACTGTCTTACCTGGCCTGTGATTCTACACTGCCATACCTGTCCTGTGATTCTACACTGTCTTACCTGTCCTGTGATTCTACACTGCCATACCTGTCCTGTGATTCTACACTGTCTTACCTGGCTTGTGATTCTACACTGTCTTACCTGGCCTGTGATTCTACACTGCCATACCTGTCCTGTGATTTTACACTGTCTTACCTGGCCTGTGATTCTACACTGTCTTACCTGGCCTGTGATTCTACACTGTCTTACCTGGCCTGTGATTCTACACTGCCATACCTGTCCTGTGATTCTACACTGTCTTACCTGGCCTGTGATTCTACACTGTCTTACCTGTCCTGTGATTCTACACTGTCTTACCTGGCCTGTGATTCTACACTGTCTTACCTGGCCTGTGATTACCATTCCCCGTTCCTTGATTTTTTTATCTCATCCTTAAATTTCTATTATAAAAACTTTTTTGCTCCACAAGAAAAAATCTTCCCTTCCCTAAATTAACACTTTTCTTTTTGGAAAAAAATAATTCCCCGATATTCCTAAGGTGTGTTTCTCTGCTTGCCCCTCCCCAGCTTTCTCCCTTCCTGTCATTCTGTTAATAGTGGTGCTGTGTGTTGCATATTGTTTTTCCAACCCATGTGACTGTCCATACCAATACTTAATTTTATTGACTCTATTATATTGTTTCTATTACGTAACATACTTTCAGCCACAAAATACCAGAATTTATTTTGGTCTAGTACTAGTTTATTTCTTTTACATATAGCATGATCTAATGTAAACAATGTTCTTACTGCCATGTAGATTACAGCAATACACTTAGCTGATTGTGATTTCAGTTATATTATTTTTGAGATGTACACTGGAATTTCTCTGCCATCATACATATAATTTCTAAATATGATATCTCTGAGGTCGCTTCAGCTCAGTAAAAATGGAAAATACCGTAAATATTGCTAAAACTGTTTATTGCAACACATTCAGCATTTGATTTTATAAATATAGCTACACAGATGACTTGTTTTATGCACAGGGTACCTCCATTGACTTTTGTTTTAATTTGATATTAAAATGAATTATTTAAATATTAATTTTACTTTAAACATTGGAAGTAATGTAAAGTGTAATTTGAATGCAAAATTGTTTCTGATAATGCTATAAATCCTTTGAAATTGCATAAGAAAGTTGCTACTTCTGCTAATAATCTTTTGTTCAGTATAAATTGTTATCCTGCTTATACTAACACTCCCTTAACTTTTACAGAATCTTAAAAAGCTAGAAAAATATCTAGCAAATGGACAGATTTCTAAAGGAAGCAAAATCCATGATACATTTAGTTATACACTGAGGTTATGATACATAGTTGGTGACTGGAACTCATTAGAATGCCTGCCATAAGGAAAAGTAAAACCTGAATTCTGGTTGTATGATGTTGAATGAAATCCGGTGCCTCATGTTTCACATAGTACTAAAAAAATGCATCTATTTTGTTACAGAGCATATTGCATTTTTTAGAATTAATTTCTGCATGATTTGAGCTGTACTGGAATATTCTGAGAGACGATCCCATATTATCTAATATTATGATGGTACCCTGTAATTCATACTGACAGATAGGGTTAAGTATTCTGTTGTTTTATTAAATACATTATGTTTCCCCCAGAAAATCTTTCCTCTGTTAGCTGATCTCTCATCTCTTGGCTTTTGTTAAACAAGCTGCCTATTTGCTTGGTCTATGCAAAGAAAGCTTTTTCATGGATAGTTAATTTACGTTAATTTGCTACTTGGTGAGGTCCGGTTGTGATGTCCTACTCTCAAATATGATGGCTTGATCCTCAAGAAGAGTGAACAGAGAAGTGCATTATGGAGAAGGTTGGTGTCCATATCACCAGCAGGGAATTTGAAAATATAGTCCTCGGGAAGGACACATTTATGAGAAAGCAAAGCTGCTGACACATAGCAGACTGTCTTGCTGTTAATAAGTTGCATGGGAATGGGGTGTAGCAAAGCTACCCTTGAGGCAGCCTCAGTGATTAGATTTACCTGTTTGATAAGATGGGGTCTGATCGGTAGAGTTCCATATTAGTCAGTCTAGTAAGCTGGCAGAGGATGGCTGAGAAAGCCTCATTCTCCATCTGGCTTTCTGGAAATAAAAATACTTAAAGCTGCATGATAAGTAAGTCAAAGGACTTTTTTTACAAGGCTGTATAGTAAAAGACCTGGGATTCAAAGTTGAAAAAGTGTTCAGGAATGTGAAATAAGTACTGAAGAAGGTAAATCTGAATATGTACAATTAATAAATCATGAAGTATAAATACTGCATTATTATTATTATGCCCTACCAGAAAACTATGTCTGAAATTACAGCCTGATAGGATGCTGTAATAATGTGAAAAGGGGAATCAATAACAAATTGTGTGCCGTAATGTTCATTTACACTTTTGATAAAGCAGTAAGAACAGCTAATGAGAGGAAAATGTATTGGAAGCAGTATATGCGATACTCTTTGAGGGTATAATCCAGCATCAAGTTATACTATGGAAAAATCTGGTCTATATTATAACAGCAAATGCTTAAAATAGTGAACACTGTATAATAGACCCTAGAATGTTGAAACGGCAAAATGCCGAGCACACAGTATAGCGATTTCTTTCCCAAAACACTGCTCCATAAAAAAAAAAAAAAAAACCCAAATACAAAATAAAGTAGGTGACTTTGCCCCTCCCACCCAGATGTGGGGGGCTGTGCCCCCACACCCCCCTACCTAAATAAACCAACTCCGAGATAGCACCACAGTGGAGTAAATGGGAAAGTCCTGAAAACGGCCCAGTGATTTTTTTTTCCCCTGGGGAAAAAAATCACTTCCGTGCAATCAGGATTTCGCCATTTTGATTAAAAAGGGTCAATTAAACAGCGTTCACTATTTTGAGCATTCACTGATTTAATAGGGACCCGGAAAAATCACTATAACTGGCATTACTGAACTCTGTTTTCAAACCTAAGGTTCCTCATTTTGAATTGAATACAACTTTTAATGAAACATTTAGAAGACATAATGACATAAAAAAGTACAAATTATTTGATAACTACTAAAAAAAAAAAAATTACTCTAAACACTATGGCTGTGGTTAATAGAGGTATTTAGGATGTATGACAACACTGAAATTCAAGGTGGGGGGGTCACTAATGTTAATTATGGATGTAACAGGGAAGGAATAACAGCAGCATACTGAGAGTAGAGCTACATAATAAAGCAGGCATGCAATGCTAACAGGTAGAGCAGCTATATAGTAGAATACCAGAGGAGCAGTGCTACCAAAGCATACTCAGACAATGTGCACATCATATAAAGACCACCAATCTGTACTCAAGACAGTACATGTCACCATATAATGCCACGTCTATCGCCAATAGAGTGGTATGCAGCCATAGTTAGGACAGTACAGCAAAACACAGCAAGGTAATAGCATCTAGTCTAGGTGTGCACTCTAATGTGCCCAATGCATTCATCATATAAATGGGAAGGAAGAGGGATAGATGAGAAAGAAAGAAAGAAAGAAAGAAAGAAAGAAAGAAAGAAAGAAAGAAAGAAAGAAAGGCAAGCATGACAAGCAGAAGGAAAAACCCAATGGTGAGCAACAGTGGAAAGGTGAGCAGAGGAGTGGTATTTTTGAGGGACAGGTCCCATTTTCATAATTTAAAGAAAAAAATATGGGTCAGGAGGAAAAGGGCAGATAGTAAATGTGGACAGACAAACACAGAACACAAATACAAGCAGACAGAGGTGGTGAAAATGCAGAAGGTGGCTTGACACGGGATGGGTAGAGACTATGGGTAGACAACTGGTGATAGGGAGGGTTGAGCAGTGAACAATGAGTGAGCAGTGACAAAGAAGGGAGGGATAACACAAGGATGAGGACAGGGAGAGCTACTGATGTGTCTGGTTACCATACTGATAAAGAGGAACACAACCCCAGGTATCACACACTGGGGTTGGCCAGTATCATGGGCCAATCTCTCATGTGGTTGCCCAATGGGTGAGGCCTGCAGGACAATCAACTTACTAAGCTGGTCAAAAATGTGCTCCATGTTACTACTGTCAGTGTCCAACTGACAGCATAACTCAGCAACCACCTGCCTTTTCAATTATTTTTATCCAACCCCAGATGACAACCTCTTTCTGCTTTCAGATGATGAGTCTTTGTTTGCCTCCTGAGAGGCTAAGACTGACCCCTATTGCCTCAGGTAGCAGCTTTAACCTTCCAAGAGGCTAACACTAGGGGCTACAGTAATCTAGCTGCAGCTGGTGAACAATGAGGTGGACATGGCTGCCCCGACTTCCCAACCTCAACTGGTCTGGCATATGGTGACACAATAGGAACAAAAAGATTAGGCATGGAATGACATGAGCAGCTTTGCAGTTGTACACTGGAGACCTGCACAACATATATGCATGTGGCTGTTTAGAGAGATGCTTCTGCTTTCTGCAATAACCAATCATGTTTAAATAACACTTTTCAGCAGCTCTAAAACAAAGGAAATACTCATAAGAACAGGGAAACAAAACATAATACAGTGGGAGACAAATGACAAAAAATGTTTACAGTAGAGCTCTAGCTGCATCTCCTGAATCTCTACTTCCCATTGACAAAACAAGACAGAGTGGCACCACCTCAGGTCTTCATACCAATGCCTGCACTGCTCCCCTCTATTAGATAACATCTGTGTTAGACTGACCGGTCATTAACCATCTTGTAAGGGCTATTATACTGCCCCACCAGGCATTTCTTAAAGTCCCACTGCAGGGAAAACAGGAACATTCAGGTTACCATGGTCTACATACAGGAGCCTGGCATTCTCTCGGGAGGAAGCAGCAGTGCCAATTGACTAGGACTACTCAAGGAGCAGCATCACCTGTTTTCCACAAGATTGTGTTAGCGTAACATGGCACTCATTTTAAATAGTTTGCTGCATATCTCCAGGCTATATTGTAGGGTGCCACTGGAGGCATCTTATCAGAGGTATTTACTTTACTATTTAGTAGCTCAAAGACTCATTCCACAATATTCTTTCTTTCAGCATGGTCTATTTTATATAACATTTCTGCCATTGCCTGTTGGTTACAAATGGGGCTCATTATTCATTGCTCAAGTGCTTATCTGTCATCACTTACAATATACAATGCACAGCATTATATGAGGCATACCTTCAACAGGCATGCTATCTGTCTGTTTGGGCCATTTGGTCTACTATGTGTGTAAACCTCTCAACTAGGTGACCCTGTGGGAATTCCCACCAATGGAACCATAGATTAATAGGTTCATAGGCAAGGACTAGGCTAATTGCTCTTGCAGGCCATTTTAAGCTTAGCCAAATTCTCTCAAAAGTAAGAATTAAACCCTGCAACTTGTGTCTGTAAGGTAAACATATTAATCATTATGCCAACCCCCAACTCCAAAAAACTATATCACACTATTTTATTTTATTTATTTATTTTACATTTGTTGACGGGGCTAGTCTAACTGGATATATTTCCATTTTCAGTAGAGGCCCGGGGAGAAAAGTTCCAAGCATGAACAGTAACAAAGTTAACAATATATAACAAAGACATGTATAATAACAGTACAGAGGTAGCGTTGGTTAAATGAAAAATATAGTATTATAATTATAGACTATAGACATTATACTAAAAGTTAAACTAAAAAAAAAAAAACATTTATACTAGGCACAAAAGTGGGTATGAGCAAAACAGAGTAAAGTCCTTATATTTTATCCTCTTACTATGGAAAAAAAGAGAAGTAACTAGATTTGGAGGCCTAGGTTAGGGGAGTGGGGAAAGAGGTATGAGCAGGAGGGGAAAATATTTCAGTCTGAGTTAGCACAAGGACAAAGCCACTGTGTTTTAAGATGTTTTTTAATATGTTTTTTGAATAGAGAAGTAGAAGCTAAGGTAGATAGTTCAGGAGGGAGGTGATTCCAGTTTTTACCTGTAGTGTTTGAGAAAAGTGAGGCACCAGCTTTGTTGTTAGATTTAATCGAGGAGACTAGGAGTTTATTAGCAGAACATAGTGTAGCTAGATTTTTATATGGTGAAATCAGATTGGTGAGGATAGGGGTATTATTGGGGTGGTATAGGATCTTTTGAGTGATAAGTAACTGTTGACAGAGTATATGGTTCTGCAGTTCTAGCCATCCTAGTTGTTTGAGGTTAAGGCAGTGGTGAGTTTTAAAGGGAGAGCATGTGATGAATCTAGCTATGCTATTATAACAGGTAGAAAGTTTGGAGATGTTGTTTTTTGACAGGTTAGTATATATAGCAGAGGCATAGAAAAGGGTAGAAATGAGGTGGGTCTGGGCAATAGTTTTCCTGGCTGAAGGGGTAAGGAAGGGTTTAATTCTATAGAGAGTACCAAGTTTTTTGTTAACAGACTTTATGGTGGAGTTAATATGGTCATCATAGTTAAGACGATTATTAATTGTTACACCTAGTAGGTGGGTGGTAGTATCTGGGGTTATGTTGGTAGCATTGTTAGAGGTTATAGAGAAGAATGGATTAGGTGATTTATGAGTTGGAGTAAAAAGCAGTAGTTTTTTTTTTTGGGATTAAGGAGGAGGAAATGTTGCACAAACCAGTTTTCAACATTTTGGAAAACAGTTTGGGTGAGGGACTGGAGGTAGGCTATGTTCTTAGCAGTACAGATTAAGGTTGAATCATCTGCATATTGAATGCAGGTAGCTTGAGGTATGTTCATGTGTAGGTCGTTAATAAATAAGGAAAAAAGAAGGAGACCTAAGATAGAGCCTTGCGGTACTCCAATATTTATTGGAAGTAATGAAAACAGATTGTTATCCCAAAGTACTGCTTGCTGTCTTTCTTTAAGATAACATCTAAACCATTGTAATGCTTGTGGATCAAAAGAATGGGACTTGAGTTTGTCTAGAAGTAAGTTATGGCTAACCATATCAAAGGCTTTTGACAGATCTATAAATAGCGCAGAGGAAAAGGAGTTATTGTTATGATTTTTATTTATAGAGTCAGTGAAGGATAGAAGGGCAGTTGTTGTGCTGTGGAATGGTCTGAAGCCATGTTGGCAGTTGGCTAGTAGGTTATTTTGTAGTAGGTGGTTAAGTAGTTGTTTGTGAATACATTTTTTCATTATCTTAGCTAATGGGGAGAGTAAGGCAGTAGGTCGAAAGTTAGAAAGCTCAATAGAAGATCCACCTTTATGTAGAGGGATGATGTGGGATACTTTCCATATGGTAGGGATTTTGCCTTCAGAAATAGTTCTGTTAATACGGATAGATATGGGGTAGTCTATAGCTTTTGCGGCAATTTGTAGGTATTCAGATGGGAGACGGTCAGCAGACAGGGTGCAAGGTTTCAGTTTTTTAAGTAGCTTATAGATAAGAGATGTAGGTACAGGTTGTATGTGAAAGGTAGGAGATGAAGTCTTGGAGGTATTTGGTGGGGAAGCAGTAGAAGAGGGTAAAAAATTGGCTAGGGTTTGAATGGCTTCTGTAAAGTAGTTATTAAAGGCATCAGGGATCTTGTTGGAATTATTATGGTTGAAACCTGATGGGGCAGGAGTAGTAGAGTGTCCTGGCTGAAGAAGTTTGTTTATCCCTGACCAAAATTTTTGTGGAGTTTGTTGACTGGTTTGTTGGAGGTGAAGGTAGAAGTCTTTTTTGTCTCTTGGTGGTATTTCTTAACTGTTTAAAGAGGTGGTGATCAGATGGACATTTGGTAGCTCTCCATTTAGCCCAGATTTTGTTTCTGAGGAGCATCTTTTGCTTAGTTTGTTTTGTTAGCCATGGGGCAGATTTGGTTCTTATTCTAGTAGAGCGATAAGGTGCGTGGTAGTCTAGGATTTGAAGAAAGTTAGTGTTGAAGTAGGTCACAGCCTCATCAAGTTCAAGATGGGTCAGTGGTGACCAGTCACATGCTTGCAATTCGTTCAGGAAGCTATCTGGATTAAATAATTTTTTAGAGTGGGAAGTTTTGAGATTATGAGTAGTTGAGATATGGAGTTTTTGTCTAATAATGTAAGTAAGCATATGGTCGCTGATATTGTTGGGAAGGGCTCCTGGAGTATAATTGCTAGGGTGGTTATTAATAAGGATCCAGTCAAGAGTAGATTCTTTCCTGCTAGATTTGTGGATTCTAGTAGGAGTGGTTATTAATTGAGAGAATCCAAAGAGATTTATGTGGTTAGTAGGGTTCTGGGAACTGCAGGTGAACCAGTCTATGTTGAAGTCACCCAGTACAATGGTCTCCTGGGGTAGTTGGGTAGAGAGGTAACTAAGTACGTTTTCAAGAGTATTAGTATTGTTACCAGGGGTAAGATACATACAAATTAGGTAGATAGATTTGGAGTTGTTGATTTGGAGTTTGGTAGACAGCATTTCAGATTTGGTGTCTAATGATGGAAGCACATTAAAGGGGGAAACTTGGAGATTAGATTTATAGACAATGGCTATACCTCCACCTTTTTTGGTTTTGCGGTCACATCTAAGGATATTATAGCCTGGAGGGGTAATTTCCTGGTCTAGAGTAGAGGGTTTTAGCCAGGTTTCTGTAAGACATAGAATATCAAATGAGTGCAAATCAAGGAGTGCATGCAGGTGGGAAATTTTATTGTTAATACTTCTAATATTAAGGTGAGCTATCAGGAGGGAGTTAGGTGCTTTAACTAATGTAAAAATCTTAGGTAAAGTTACATTATCAAGGTTATTGCTATTGTCATTATTGGGGCCAGGGTTTGGATGAATATCACCGTCTAGGAGGAGGTGACGCTGGGGATAGTGTAGAAATTTAAAGATTTTGTGGGAATTATTAAAATTCTTTTTGATAGTGAAGTAAGTCACATGGGTTGCTCTGTGATATTTTGGTAGTATATAGTTAGAGGTACAGGTTATGTTACTGTGGTTAAGGGTGTAGATGAAAGAAGATGGTAAAGTTTGTTGGAAATTATGGTTTTGTTCAAGTAGAGTAAGATTTTCAAAGAAGGTGAGCGAATAAGGTATGCTAAGAGAGGCTATTGCGGTAATTAAGAGTAGTATGTATGTAAAAATAGTGTTGTGTGGTGGGGCCATGGTAGTGAGTAGATATGAGATGAGAGTAGCTTGTGTGAGTAGGTGAAGTAGAAAAATGAAGAGAATGTTTCAAGAGATTGAGCAGGGTTAAAAATATGCAAAAAAGAAATTAGTGGAGGTAGTATAGGAGGTAGATATGAGAAGTAGTTAGTGCAGAGGATGGTTAGGATAGGTAAAGGAGTAGTTCAAATGAGAGGTAATTAGAACTAATTAGGAAAAAAAGAGATAGGGGAGTGGCCTAGTGATGAGGAGGTTTATGATAGGTTGAGAAAAATAAGGGGAGTGTATAGTGAAGTATAAGTCTAGGACCACTAGGGGTGGGTGAGAATTGGGGGTAGGGTAGGGAAGCGGAGTGAGCCCGCAGGGCGAACGTAGCAGGGCTGACCCAGGTAAGGTAAAAGCAGTGCGAAAAAAGCAATCAGTAAGGTAGAAGGTAAGAACAGGATACAGTAGATGAGATTTGAACCCACAATCTGTGGCTTAGGAGGATAATGCCTTATCCATTAGGTCACTGGGGCCTATGTGGGATGTGGGTCAGATACATGTTTGTGTGAACAATTGGACTGCCTGGATGGAGCACAAGCAAATTAAATATAATTTAATTTAATAATAATATAATGTCACTGGAAGGTCCCTGTTGCTACTATGGTCAGTACTAATCATACCTTTCTGTCTCCAGTATTTCACACATCATGCATATTCCTTGATATTATTCATGGATAGCAGTTCTAGTAGCTACCATAGTGCATCCCTTTCAGTTCTGAACTGATTGATTAGCTGTTGTGCTGCCAGGCAATAGCATGCAAGTCACTGTCTCTTCTATCTCCATTGGCACTGGTAGCCATGACATGCAAACATCATTGCCAACATTGGCTCCACTGATGGCTACCAACGCATGTTTTTTTTTTAGCAACTGCTACCGTTATACCTTTGATGGCACCAGTCCTGTACTCCAAGATTCACTGAGCTCAGTCTAGGTAAGTTTTGGTGCACAGCATTACTATTTTCTCCATCTCTGAGTCACTCTGCCATGTTGTTCTCCTATAGCTGCATATTCTGTAGTGCTCATTTGCATGTGCACCCTCATTTACATGTCATTATGCATTCATTTGCATACATACATGTTCTGTAGTTTGAGCATTACACATCCATTTAGTGTTTTTGAACGGTCCAACATTGCTGCTACCAGTGCTATTTTGCATGACATCCATGAACTACAGTCTAAGCTTTTGATAAGGGAAATCATTCTTTTAAAACAACCCAGAACGGCTGTTTGTCCATTTTTTTTTGAAGCAGGCTTACTTTTGCTGCAGGGTCTTATATTGCTGTCCATTGACTGCTGTTGCTGCTGCAGCTGTTATTTAGTGCTGTTACATGTACAGGCTCATGTTTGTTTATTTCAGGCTCAGTTATGCAGTGTATGTCATTTTTGCTGGTTTTAGGCTTGGTGATATTGCTTAGGATCATATGTTGCTGGGCATTAACTGCTGTTTTAGCTTCATATTAATCCTGTATATGTTCATTGTTATCATTCTGCATCATAAACTACTGATCTAATTCACCTCTACCACTGCTAATTATTGTACTCATGGCTGCTGTGAGCAAACCCTCTACCCACCTTTACATTTGCTCTTAATACCACGGTCCATATTTGCTATCCCAGATTGCAACCATCATTGCTGGCTATATATTAACATTTGTCTTACAGTCTGGCTACTCTGATTTGCTCTTAGCCTATCCTGTGCTTATATTCCCCTGTTGTTACTCATATTTTGTATTCCACTTGTATTTGTAATGCACTTGATACTTCATTGGCTATTATTGGTCCCTTCAGCATCACCATCACCATGGAAACTCAGTCTACTTTAACCCTTCTTGTGTCCAGCCTACTTGCTCTACATGCCATGTGGCATTTTATCAGTTTCATCATGTTTTACAAAAATCCATTAGTCATATCAAGTGTTGATGCCATTTAGGAGATCTGTAAATACATAATTAAACTTACCTACCATGGCTGATAAGCGCACACTTCCAGCACTGCAAAGAACTCCATCAGCAAACTCACGCATACTGAAGTGGTTAAGAAATCTTTACCAAAGCATTCCAGGCATATCTCAAGCAAACTTCAGGCACATAGGTTCCTTCCAATCCTGAGGCATTATGTACTGCATCATCATCATCACCATCAGACATCTCAAATAGGTTCATAGGTTCATAGGTAAGTACTAGGCTATCTGCCCATGGGCATTTATAAGCCTAGCCACAGAGTGATGGCTTTCACCTCTCCGTTCGATTAGTAACCTGGGCCTCTGTGAACAGGGCTCCTGAAGTGATCCCAGGGTAGAACTTATGATTACCCATCTACTCATCAAGATTTCTCTTGAAGAGGGTCAGACAGGAGCTCTGTCGAATATGGCT
The DNA here is from genome assembly GCF_019279795.1 of Protopterus annectens. Classification (NCBI taxonomy): domain Eukaryota; kingdom Metazoa; phylum Chordata; order Ceratodontiformes; family Protopteridae; genus Protopterus; species Protopterus annectens. The sequence goes on along the minus strand of NC_056740.1, from coordinate 517,893,722 downwards.
TGGGATTCTATTCCAGAGTGAGGGGAGTCGCTGGGACAGGAATCTATCCCTCCAGCATGTCCTGTTTATTGTTGTACATAGGTTCAAGTCCTAGAATGAGTGGTTCTGAGGGATCTCGTTTTTTTGAGGTGAAGCATGTCCATTAGTTCAGGGTTTGATATGGTCCTATAGGTCAGGCATAGGTCACCTCTGAGCAGACGGTAAGCGACTGAGAAGAGCTGGAGATTTTTTAGTCGTGCTTCATAGGGTAATTGTTTAAGGCCCTTAATCCTCTTAGTGAGGTACTTCTGTGGTCTTTCTAGTTGTTGCAGGTGTCTAGTGAGGTACATCCCAAATGGGGCATTGTGCTCTATTATGGGCCTAATGAGGGAGGAGTAAAGGGGCACAATCACCTCTGGATGAGAAACCCTTTGTGATCAGGTGTGCTGCATAGAAGGATTTCCTGACTGTTTTGGCTATGTGGTTATCAAAGGAGAGCATGCTATCTACTTGGGTACTCAGGTTCCTAATTACTTCTTCTGTACTTAGTGGATTCCCATCTATGTGGTATTTTGTAGGTACTTTATTTTTCCCAAATGGGGTTACTATTCATTTTTTGGTATTTAGCTTGAGGCCGTGACTTTGACACCAGGTGTTTGTCTCTGTGAGACCCTTTTGCAGGATGTCTGTATCAGATGGAGAGTCAATTATTGCACCCAATTTACAGTCATCTGTGAACTTGGTTAGCCACAGTCCCTCCGCCTTTGTCTGTACTTCAGAAAAATATATACCGAACAGGAGGGGTCCCAGGACTGAGATTTGTGGGACTCCGCTTGTGACTGGTTTAGAGTCAGACATGGCGCCTGCCACTCTTAGCATGTGGGTTCTGTCTGAGAGCCAATTGGCAACCCATCTCGTGACATAGGGGTTGATATTTAAGCTGGTGAGTTTGTCTATGATTCCTGAGTGTGGGATGGTGTCGAACACCTTAGTGAGGTCCAGATATGCTGTGTGGACCACCTTCCCTTCATCTATGGCCTTGGTGACTGTTTCGAAGAAGTCGACCAAGTTCAGGAGGCAAGATCTGCCTTTAACATAGCCGAACTGGGTGGGGTCCAGTGTCTGGAGGTTCCCAATGTCCCTGTTATTGAGCTCCATGATAATGCATTCCATGGCTTTGCAGACCAAGCAAGTCAAGCTTATAGGGCGATAGTTCCCAGGGTCAGTTGTGGCACCACCTTTGTGGAGTGGTACAACTGTTGCTGTATGCCATTCTTTGGGTACGTAGCCTGTAGCGAGGCTGAGTTTGAATAGTGATTTCAGATGGGGGGGTTAGTTCATTTTGAAGCTCGTGTAAGACGCAACCTGGGATAGCATCTGGTCCCATTGATGCTGAGTTTTTGGCCTTTGCAAGGGCTGTCTTTACTTATGTGTCTGAGATATCTGGAGCACCACAATCTTCTGGGATGGGTGCTAGCCCCTTTGTTGGAGAGAGGGGGGTGAAGTTTGCACTGAACTTGTCAGCCAGGATGTTGGCAATGTTGGTTGGTTCAGTGTATTTATGGCCATTATCCACTAGCTCGGAGCATATCTGAGAGTTTGCCCCTAGACTCTTGACATAGTTAAAGAAGGCCTTGTGGTTATCCTGAGAGTCATTGGGTATTTTTCTTTAGAAGTTGGCCTTGGATGATTTAATGAGGGAGCACAGTTTTTTACTGATGTTAATCAGAGATGCCTTCTTATTTTGGGATTTTGTTCTATCTTGCAGGAGTTTCCTCCTTCTGTTGTAAAGTTTATTTATGGCCGGGGTCCATCAGACTGGCTTCCTCTTTTTTGAGAAGTTGGTCTTGGTTTTACTTGGGATGGCTTGGTCCATACATTCTTGAAGGTGTTCATAGAATGCACTTGTAAAGGATTCTGCCGATGGGTCATCATTTTCCATTTGATTGGGAGCTTTGAAACTTCCCACCTCGGTCTTGAGGAGTGTGAAGTTGGCTTTAGAGAAGTTTTTTACCTTGATTTCCTTGACTGGGGGGGGTCAGGATGTGGATGTCCAGTGTGATAGTTTGTGATCTGATCTTACCAATGACGAGGTTACCTCAGGTGTGGAACATAGGTTCCCCATGTTGGTGATGACCAGGTCCAGTATGTTGTCACCTCTTGTGGGAGTGGTGGCAAGCTGTTCAAGGGTGTTTGAGTTTTTAAATTCAAGGAAGCATTGAGCTAGGGCATTTGAGCTTGAGTAGTTTTCCCAGTCAATGTTTGGATAGTTGAAGTCACCCAGTAGCATGGTGTTGGGTAGAATCTTCATACTTTCTAATGTTCTCAGGAATGCTGCGTGAGGGTCCTGAGACAAGGTGGGAGATCTGTAGCAAGCTATAAATTGAACAGTCAATTTACCCGCTGTCAATTGCACTTGGATGATCTCAGATTCCGCGTGCTGTGCTACTAACTTGGAGGTGTGGGTGTTCTTGATGAATATGGACACACCCCCTCCTTTTGTGTTCCGGTCCTGGTTGTGGGACCTAGAGGTATGGTAGGAGTTATAGCCTGGTAGTGCTGGGGTGCTCTCTGGAGCCTTGAACCAGGTTTCTGTAACTGCACATACGTCGATTTCTTCCATACTAAGGAGAGCCTTGAGTGCGTGCATTTTGAGGTTTAGACTTCTGGCGTTGAGCAGCATTACCCTCAGTTTTTGTTTATTATTGTTGTTTATGGAGGTGGGTTTGTCTTTTGAGCCTTGCCTAAAAAAGGCAGTATTGGGTCGGCAAGAGTCTTGGCCAGTATTCGAAAGCCCAGGGGTGACAGGTGCAAGCCGTCTCTGGTGAAGCAACGTGGCTTGTCAAGCATGTCGTCCCAGGCTGACAAGTACTGGATTCCCTTTGAATGACACCAGTAGTTTAACCAATTGTTGAAACTGATCATTTTTTCTTCGTATGCTGGCATCATTTTGGGTGAGGGCAGGATGAGTCAGAGTCATACCAGCCTGGGCTACATGGTCAGAGAGCTCCTCCATGTCTCTTTTCATGTAGTCCAGGGAGGTACGTCTCAGGTCATTTACGCCAACATGTACAATGACAGAGTCATATTTGTACTTGTTGTGGAGTGACCTGAATGCATGTGCTATGTGGCGGATTCTGGCACCCGACAGGCAGCTTACGGTAACCTTCTCCTTGTTCAGTCTAGTGAGTGAGATGTCTGTGTGCCTGATGATAGAATCAACGATTACTAGTGTGATAGGTGTGTTATTTAGCCTTAGGGGCTGTTTTTGCTTGGAACACTGATGTTGTAACGTATGTGCTACCTGGTTTCTGTTGTGGGGTGGGGGTTGCTTGGGTGTATGCATAGGAGGTCTCTGTTGTTTAGGCAGGTTCTTATTTAAAGCCTCTGAGTATGTTTTTGCGTGTTTCTGAGAGTTGTTTTTTGGTGCGGTTATGGCTGGTCTATGTGAGTCTGGTAATGTGGTGCTAGTGTTGCCCTTCTCCTTGTGACTGGTTGATCCAGTCGTGGGTTGAGAGAGCTTAACCACCAGTTTAGCTGTGTAGCTGCATCTCTCACATATGTTTGTGTTGGTTGGGAGGAGGAGGGGGTTGTCTGTGTACATGAGGCAATTGTAACATTGCTTCAGGATGCCCAGATTCACCAGCTGGACCGGAGAGCACACCTGAAGCTGTCCCTTGAACATGCCTGAATAGATGGTTGGGACTGTATTGCTGATTGGATGAGTAAAGAGCCTTATACTTCCTGAGTATAGGGCTGAAGTGCAAGCTGTAAGCTAGTGCTAGTTTTAGTGAGTTTTAGTAAGTGCCAGTCTTAAATTGCCTTATTTCTAGTGCTGGGTTGAAGTGTTTCAAGTTTCAAGTGAAAAACTGAAGTGCAGACTTCGTGGAGCCTGGAATACTTTAACCACAGCTAAACAGTGCTGCGCGGTGGCAAACTCGCGCAAAACCACGCTAAGCGTTTTTTATACCAGGGAGATCAAAAAGGATAGAAATTAGCACAAAATGGCCAATGAGCTACAAGTTGCTGGGCTGGGACCACTCCTACAGGGACACATAGGCTGCTCAGAGTTCCCTCTCTCACACTGAACAAGGAAGTCACCTAATTATCCAAGTATGATATGGGCAACACAGGAACCTTTACTACAGTCCTGGATTCAGCAAAGCCTGAAAACTGGACTAGACTAGTTCAGAAAGGTGGGAAACAAGGAATTTTTTTGTGTTTTTTTTTTTTTCAGAAACAGAAATGCAGAGCTTAAATTATTTTAAATACACAGAGGAGGCTAGCGCTCTTGAGTGTGTAGCCTGCGACTGTGCTACCGGTAATTTAAATGCAAAAATAACAAACAGTAACTTTTTTTCAAGTGCAACAAAGAAATAAGTACAGTAAGCAATGCAGATATCACTAGGGATCCACAGAAGCGCTGAAAAGCCACATTTTAGGCAGAACTAGCATTTCAGGGAAACAAGCAAAAACAATACTTAATCAAGTCCAAAGTCTCTCTTTTGTCTCTTGGCCGCTTGTAGGACCCTGCAGGGCACCACGAGGAGCCTGCTGAGCTGTATACAAGCGCAAAACCGCGCTAAGCGGTTTTTATACCAGGGAGATCAAAAAGGATAGAAATTAGCCAAAAATGGCCAATGAGCTACAAGTTGCTGGGCTGGGACCACTCCTACAGGGACAGATAGGCTGCTCAGAGTTCCCTCTCTCACAGTGAACAAGGAAGCCACCCAACTATCCAAGTATGATATGGGCAACACAGGAACCTTTACCTCAGTCCTGGATTCTGCAAAGCCTGAAAACTGGACTAGACTAGTTCAGAAATGTGGGAAAGCAAGGAATTTTTTTGTGTGTTTTTTTTTTTTTTTTTTTAAACAGAAATGTAGAGCTTAAATTACTTTAAATACACAGAGGAGGCTAGCGCACTTGAGTGTGTAGCCTGCAACTGTGTTACAGGTAACAAATGCAAAAACGACAAACAGTAACTTTTTTTCAAGTGAAACAAGGAAATAAGTACAGTAAGCAATGCAGATATCACTAGGGATCCACAGAAGCACTGAAAAGCCATGTTTTAGGTGGAATTAGCATTTCAGGGAAATAAACAAGCATACAAACAAAGCTAGATTCAGTGATAGCCATTAAGGGTGCAAGACGTCACCTGTATTGCCCTCAGTGCCTATTGGTACTTGCGGTAGTGACTTGGTAGTTAGCGACCATTTGACCACACACTTACATCTACAGTATCCACAGTTACAAGGTGTTGCTTGTCTGGTCAGGATAAAATGGAGAAGCGGTTGTGTGTTCAGTTCAAGCAGCTTTATTACACACAAACACATCAGGAATGAGACTTTGTAACAAACTTAAATAAACTTATAAACAGACTGAGTACCACACTCATACATCTTAACACTCTAGCTGTTCTCTCAAAATGGCACTGCTGCCTGCACATGCTCACTATTTATATGCATGTGCCTGCATCTTGAAATGCTTCTTAAAGGTACATACACATGCATTGTTCTACACAAAGCTAGACAAGAACAAAGGAAAACCTAAACCTCTGAGTAAAAGGGTCACACAGAATACTATATAGCTAAAACACTTGATGTCCTTAAGGGGTGTTTCACATACTGTATATCCCATGGACCTCAATTACAGGAGGTTTAAAGGCTCACACCATGAAAAACTGTAGTTTGATTAGTTTTTTCTTGTACTTCTTTTCTAATTGGTTTGTCTGTGTGACCTTTTTAGTTTTTGGTTTTGGATGTTGGGATAATTTGCAGACACCTTAATGGTCATGGATATCAACTGGGTGTAAAGACCTCGTGTTTTTGAAGTATAGCCAAACAGTCTACTTATGTTGTGCTGATGAAGTCATAAGAAGATTGAAGTATGTATATCCACAGCTAGTTTGGTTTGGTTTTATTTTCCTGAATGTATCAGCAAAGACTTAAAAAGGAAAAGTAAAAAGTCATGGTTATTCAGTGGCCATATAGCTGAAACACTTGATATCCTTAAGGGGTCGATTGCATATATCCCATGGGTCTGTATTATAGGAGGTTTAAGGTATCACATAGTAAATACTGTAGCTTGGCTAGGTTTTTCTGTAGTTTTTACTATACATATATATATATATATATATATATATATATATATATATATATACATATATTTTTTTTTTTTTTTTTTTTTTTTTTTATAATTTATTTTACATTTGTTAACTGGAAAAGTCCGACTGGACACAGGTCCATTTTTAGCAGAGGCCCGGGCAGATAAGCTCCAAACAACACATACATAGAATAACAGGCAATTACATGGAACATTCCTTCATGTTATGAGAGCTTTCATTGCATACAGACAAGGAGATGATACATACAGTATGGAATACATTAAATTAACAGTTCATACAAAAGTCAAACATTGAGGTATAGAGTATCAAAAGACATCTACTCAAAAGACCTAAAACGAGGCAGAATTTCGTATACATGAAACAGACTATCTGAAAGTAGTTGGGGTACAGAGGAATTACCTTTATAAGGGTTAGCCTGGTGAATGGCAAGAGCATAGTCAAATATTCTAAAAATGTTTTTCAGGAGTTTTTTAAACTGAGTAGTGGAGGTGGTAGAGGTTGTATGGCTTGGTATGGTGTTCCATTTTTTGGCAATGGTGCTGGCAAAAAGGGATTTATATATATATATATATATATATATATATATATATATATATATATATATATATATATATACCATACTAGAATATAATAAATTGTATGCTTGTGCGTGTGTCTGTGTGTGTGTGTGTGTGTGTGTGTGTGTCTGTGTGTGTGTGTGTGTGTGTGTGTGTGTGTGTGTGTGTGTGTGTGTGTGTGTGTGTGTGTGTGTGTGCGGGTGTCTGTGTGTATGTGTGTGTGTGTGTGTGTGTGTGTGTGTGTGTGTGTGTGTGTGTGTGTGTGTGTGTGTGTGTGTGTGTGTGTGTGTGTGTGTGTGTGTGTGTGTGTGTGTGTGTGTGTGTGTGTGTGTGTGTGTGTGTGAACGAGTGAGTAAGATGACTACTGGCAACAGCAGCAGTAAAGGGGTTTGTGTACCTCTGCACCTTTCAGATGAAGAAATCTGGATAAAGCTAATAAAAAGAGGGAACAAAGACTCTAAAATACAGATTTTAATTAATAAGGTGGAGGTGGGATTACATCAAGGATCAGCTCTGAGCCCTTTCTTATTTGCAATGGTGATGGACAGGTTGACAGATGAAATCAGACAGGAGGCCTCGTGGACTATGATGTTTGCAGATGACATTGTGATCTGTAGTGAGAGTAGAGTCCAGGTGGAGGAGACCCTGGAGAGATGGGGATATGCTCTAGACAGGAGAGGAATGAAGGTCATCAGGACTAAGACAGAATATGTGTGTGTGAATGAGATGGAGGATAGAGGAATGGTGAGAATGTAGGAAGTAGAGTTGGCGAAGGTGGATGAATTTAAGTACTTGGGATCAACAGTTCAGAGTAATGGTCAGTGTGGAAGAGAGGTGAAGAAGAGAGTACAGGCAGGGTGGAATGGGTGGAGAAGAGGGTCAGGAGTGATTTGTGACAGACGGGTGCCAGTAAGAGTGAAAGGGAAGGTCTACAAGAGGGTAGTGACACCAGCTATGTTGTATGGGTTAGAGACGGTGGAATTGACAAAAAGGCTAAAAGTGGCAGAGTTAAAGAAGTTAAGATTTGTACTGGGTGTGACAAGGATGGACAGGATTAGGAATCAGTATATTAGAGGGTCAGCTCAGGTTGGACGGTTTGGAGACAAAGTCAGAGAGGTGAGATTGCATTGGTTTGGACATGTGCTGAGGTGGGATGCTGGGTATATTGGGAAAAGGATGCTAACGATGGAGCTGTCAGGTAAGAGGAAAAGAGGAAGGCCTAAGATAAGGTTCATGGATGTGGTGAGAGAGGACATGCCAATGGTTGGTGTGACAGAGCAATATGCAGAGGACAGGAAGAAATGGAAACAGAAGATCCACTGTGGCGACCCCTAACGGGAGCAGCTGAAAGAGAAGAAGAGGGCTCTTATAAAATTACAAAGTTGTTTAAGTAAAGGATTTATATATTAGCATGAATTTTCTGAAGGAAATAAAAGTCTGAAGCTCAATCCCCAATGACTGCCAACCAATCGATTTAGGATTAAGGGATGAAAAAATGAAGTAAATACCGTGTTATTTTTAAAATGCTATATTTTGGATGTAAAATGCTTCCTCCAGCACCATTAAAATTACTACAGCAAGTTTGAAACATTAGGTGGAGGAAATATATATATAAGTAAAACACAACAATTTTACAGAGAACCCTTTTTCTAAGTGCTATATTGCCCTCCAGGTTGTGTGTTAATGTGTAAGTAATGCCCTTCCAGAGGTGTAGATGCCCTCTGCCACAGGGTAGGCATTAATTACACATTAACACACATCTGAAGGGCATTATTGCTTGCTTAACTGAGTTAATTGTAAAATGATTCACTCAAATGAGCAAGAATACACACACACACACACACACACACACACACACACACACACACGCACGCACACACACACACACACACACACACACACACACACACACACAAAATCATATATGGAATATTTAGGAGTCTGCAGTATGATACAGGAAATATATATCACTATAAAATTATGGACCTTATCATGAAACTTACTTTTTTAAACATTCATTGCAAGATATTTATTTAACACACAGACAATACCCCACATATTCCATTTGTCCATTTTTTTAACTTTTTTCATAAGTTTGAATTATTAGGCATATGTGAAATAGGATGTAGTCAGCATCTGTTCAGTATTATGACTTAAAATTTATTGCAGGAAAATAAAATTAATCTGTTAAAAGTAGCAAGTGGGAACTTTATGAAGTCCATTGCTTTGTGACCAACTAAACAACAAAATTAGATATTTCTGTCTATGGAAATAAAAAGTAATAGTTGTGCTTCTTTTTTACCTTGCTTGGCTTTAGAAAAGCAAACTAGTCGAAAATCACTTGTGATGAGTTTACACCACTTGTCACTGTTCTTTCTCTCTGAAAGTCTAATTAAGCAACAGTTCTCTGTCTTTTTCAGTGGCAGGAAGGGCAGGTATCGGTTCACATTACTGAAAACAGTTTGCTTCTCTGTCTTTCTGCAGCAGTAAGAACATGTAACAGTTTCTAAGCAACACAGTCTTCTTTCCGTACAACTGAAGAGAGGCTTTTTGTCCTTTGGGTCTTGTACAAGTGAATAACAGCAGTCTACTAAATCTGAAATAATAAATGGGCAAGAGTAGAATAATTTGCTAACAGGTTTCCCCAACAGATGATAAAACTCAATCAAGGAAGACAAATAATCAGTTCCTTTTGTGAAATATGCCTGTTAATGAGTTGGAAACTATGGGCAAAATAACAGTTATTTTTTAAATATCTAGTGAAACCATGGAATTTAATTTTGTGCCTACTAAAGTCGCAGGGTGAAACTCTATGTGCAGACAATATAGTGACACTTAATGGGCAGTCTTATAGGTTCACAGGTTCATAGGAGATTACTAGACTAGCAGCCCTACAGCCTTTACAAGTCTAGCCATGTTAGTTCAAGTTAAAGCACTTTATTGTCATTGTATAACACAATGAAACTACTTCTTATGACAACCCAATGATGCATAAAATAAGATTTAGAAACACAATTAAAAGCAAATAAAATGACCAAAACAAATTATTATTATCCACTATACAACTTAAATATTATTGCACTTCTGGTATCATATAGTATATATTATATTATACTATCATATTGCACATTACCAACCCGATTTATTGCACTATTCATTTAGAAATTATCTCAGACTGAGAATATTGAGTTCAGTAGATTCGAGGCAGTAGGAAAAAAATATTTATAATCCATTTGTACATGAGCAAATTGATCTAAAATGCCTATCTTATGGTAGGAGGTCAAAAAATATTTCCAAGATGAGTATTATAGATTCCTGTCACAGAGACTCCCCATGCTTTGGAACAAAATTCCAAACTACATCAGGCAGAGCCCCTCACTAACACTCTTCAAGAGAAAGCTTGACGAGTGGATGGGTAACAGAAAATACACCCCTGGAATTACTTCATTGGCTCTGCTTGACAGAGGATCAGTTAATTAATAATCAATGGGGCTGCGAAAGCCGACACACTCTGGCTAGGCTTATAAATGCCCTCAGGCAGATAGCCTAGTACCCACCTATGAACCTATGAACCTATTATCCTTAATAATATTTTGGATGTTAATCCCAAGTATCCCCATTTGGATGTCAATCTCAAATATCCCCATTTGTTCTTTTTGGGTAGTTTACAGAATGAATTTATAAACCTGCTACCCCTGTCCATGTGGGACATGGGTGACACCTCAGGGGTGAATTTTTGGTCTCCCATCCAATTACCTAGGCTGTTTGAATAGGGTCAGTGAGGACCTGCGTTTTACGTGAATAAAAAGTCTATTCAAGAGAAGTGTCAGTCTCTGAAAGACATATCTGTCTCTCTAGCTTGTTCTGTTAATGTCACAAGCTAGGTTGAGATCCATATAGCTAGTGATTCTTGTGTCATTTGACGTGTGGATGTGCAGCATTTCCATTAGGGCAGGATTGGAAATTGCCCTATAGGCCAGGCACAAGTCACCTCTCAGCAGCCTATAAGATACAGAGTAAAGTGGCAGGGCTTTCAGCCTGTCCATGTAGGTCGTGGTTTGGAGTCCCTGTATTTTCTTAGTGAGAAATCTCTGAGGTCTCTCCAGCTGCTGCAGGTGTCTGGTGAGGTACATGTGAAAGGGTGCATTATACTCTATTAGTGGCCTGATGAGGGTTGTGTACAGTGGAGTAACAACATCCCTTGACCTGGATGCTATGCCCTTGCTTATGAGGTGGGCTACGTAAAAGACTTTCCTTACTGCTGTGGAAACTTGGTGGTCAAAGTTCAGATTCCTATTAACCTGTGTTCCCAAGTCTCGCACCACTGGGTTGGAGCTCAGGGGTGGGCTATCAATATTGTAATTTGTAGGGAATTCCATTTTGCCAAAGGGAATAATAATGCATTTTTTGCATTTAGTTTTAGACCATGGCTTTGGCACCAATCATTTGTTTGTGTTAGCCCTTCTTGTAAAATGTTGACATCATTGGGAGACTCAGTGATTGTCCCAGTTTGTAATCATCAGCAAACTTAGTGAGCCAGAGGTCTTCTACTTTGGCCTGGACTTCTGAGAAATAGATGCCAAACAGTAAGGGGCCCAGCATAGACCCTTGTGGCCCTCCATTGGTGACAGATCTACTGCTGGAAGTGGAGTCAACAAGTTTGACAGAGTGTGTTCTCTCAGTGAGTCAATTGGCTACCCATCTAGTACTGTAAGGGTTAATCCCTGTCTGGGAGGATTTCTCAATGATGCTAGAGTGGGGGATTGTGTCGAAAGCCTTGGCAAAATTGAGATAGGCAGTGTGCACTGTCTTACCTTTGTCCATCGCTTTGGTAACTTTCTCAAAGAAGTCCACCAGGTTTAAAAAGCATGTTCTATCCTTAAAGAAGTTAAACTGGGTTGAGTCCAGCATTTGGAGGTTGTGTATGTCCTTGTTGTTAAAGTCCATGATAATTCTTTCCATGACCTTGCAGATGATGAGGCTGGTTAAGCTTATAGGTCTGTAGTTCCCAGGGTCAGTTGATGGCCCCCCTTTGCGCCAGGGGATTATTGTTGCTGTTCTCCATTCTGCAGGAATATAGCCAGTTATCAAGCTATGATTAAAGAGAACACCAAATGGATCCACTAGGTCTTGTTTTAGATTGTTTAGTAAACAACCTGGTATATTATATGGTCCATTGAGGCCATATTTTTGGCCTTGAGGATTGCAGAGATTACCTAGTCTCTAGAGATACTAGGAAGAGGGCTGGTGTCAGGTATGTTTTGTGATATGGTAGGTGGGGATCGGGGGGTAAAGTTTGCACTGAATCTGTCAGCTAACAGGTTGGTGATATCTTCAGTTGTAGTATGAGTGATCCCATCTGCAACCAGTTTGGCACATAGCTGGGCATTCCTTTTTAGACTTCAGAATCTTGGAGGTTTTCTCCCCGGGTCTCCACTGAAAATGGACATGTATCCAGGCAGACTATCCAGGACAATGAATGTAAAATAAAATACATAAATAAATAAAATGTAGTTAAAGAATGCCTTATGATTATCTTTGGCTAGGGATATGATTTTAGTTACATCATTTCCTTTAGAAGACTTCAAAAGATTTCTAATTTTTTTGTTTAGGCTTAGGTGGGAACTCTTCCTTTGCAGAGTGATTCCCCACTTGCTTTTGTACAACAGTTTCTTCCTCTTGTTATATAATCTGTTTATACTTGAAGTCCACCACAGTGGCTTGCTTTTACGGGACTCCTGGTTTTGATCTAGTCAGGTATAGCAGAGTTTATGCAGTCACTTAAGTGTTTGTACAGGGCATTTGTGTACATTTCTGCATAGTGATCACTGATGTCTGTGATTGCAGGTGGTATGAAGCTTTTTACACCATTGCTTAGTAGGCTGTAGTTAGCTTTGGTAAAGTTTTTTTATATTTTTTTCCTGTGAGGGTGTCATTTCCTGTTGTTACTTCAAATGAGACTGATTTGTGGTCTGACCTAAACAGAGAGGGCATCACACATGGGGAAGTACAATGATCCCCCCCTGTTGCTGAGTACTATGTCCAGGACATTAGAGCCCCTAGTGGCAGTGCAGATTTTCTGTTCCAGAGCATTTGTATTAACAAAGTCCAGAAACCTCAGGGCAAATGTGTTTTTGCTTGTGTATGTCCTCCAGATCCTAACACTCTTAAGGGATTAAGATGAAATTCTTAAGGTATACAAGATATTATAAGCCTAGCTACCTACACACTCCTGAAAGTACTATCTGCTCGGTATCTCATAAAAGTGCTACCACACTTTATTATAGGAGGCATTCTAAAAAAAATATTGTGGTATTGCTGCTTGAGCTTTGCTAATGAGGCTAATAGTACTTTTATGATAATAAATCACTCTGAACATAGCAGTAACAGCTGAGTTAAGTGTTCAACTTACTAAGCCATGCAATGCCGATGCACAGTCATCTACAGACACAGACATGTGCGCGCGCATGCACACACACACACACACACACGTCCACACATACACAGACACATACACAGACACACACACATACACACACAAACATGTCCACACATACAGACACACACACACACACACACACACACACACACACACACACACACACACACACACACACACACACACACACACACACACACACACACACTCATATACAGCCCTAGTCATCCCCTACATAGTCACCAAACATGTTCACACAAACATACTCACATATTCACATTTGCATATATGAATCTAGTCTCTCAGCACTTATGTGCTGCAGTGCTAACAGCCCCATTCCTGCCCCAGACAGTAATGGGGTTATGCTGCAGAATGATGGGGTTTATTCATATTGTTTTGATCTGAAATAACATATTACTTGTTTCTCATTCATTTGACTGTGCTATTTCAGTCACAGTGAGCTGTTCTGGGGTTAAGTGCACATGACTAAGTATCACTAGCTGCACCCCGCACACTACTGCATTTACAAGCAGACATGCCTAGTAGATCACAATAGTGCTACCTCCAACAGCTGCATACTGTAGTAGTGATATAGCAGTCTGTGAGTCAGAAACATATGCCATGCATGTTGCTGAATACCCCCATTCATTCATTCATTGTAATGTGGTAATTATGCTGGTTGGGCAAAATATGAATTGTATATGGCTTTATATAGTTTTTGTAAGTTTTAATGACTTGACATCTTCTAAAGTTTTCAGATGATTTTTAACATTTTTAAGGTGTTGAATACAGCTTTAATAATAATGTAGTGGTGTGGTTAGGTGTATATTAGAATATCTTAACTTTTACAGCTTAGTTATATTTTTGACAGTTTAATTTTATCTCATTGCCATGTTTTAGGATCAGGTCCATTTTGTAGTTATAGCAAATTTTGACTTGCTGACTGTGCTTTTGCATTTATTTGATTTTTTTACTTGCTGTAAATAATTGTAATAAAAGTTAGATCAGTATCTTATTCTATGGGCTTGACTTAGATGGGTTGTTTGGGGGAATTAATATATATTTATAGTATTTTGTATTATGTGTGCTTTTTAATGTTTTAAACTTAAGTGGGGCTGAAAGATGGAGTTAGAATAAGTGCCCTGATTAGTTCCAGAGTTGATGATGCTCACAGACTGTGGATATATTATTTTGCCATGGTGTCTCAAGGTCAAGCTGCTCTTGCATAAAATCTATAGCAGTATTTTTCAAAGAAGGCAATTCCTTCTAATTAAAATAAGGAAGACCAAAGACACCTTCAAACAAAGAAAAAAAAAAAGGTTTGTAAAAAGGAAATCTTCCCAAAACTTTTTCTTATAAACATTATGTCTGAGGCTGCAATAACTGAGAGAAGGGTTGAAATGGATTTTAAAATCATATATTGTGCATATAGTGTCTTTTTTTTTACACTGAGAGTCAGTCACACATGTTGAAATTAAGCTGTTCCAGTAGTACAAATGGATAAAACTCACACTGCAACAAAGCAACTTCAGATTGACTAAATAGCTGGTTTCCTTTTGGAGATAGTTTGCAGCAGGAAAATACTGGTGTGGCATGGCCTGCTGGTCAGGGGAAGGATAGTGATGTATATTCATGGTGCCCCTGATGTCTAGGTCTCCACTGGTGACTGAGGAACAATCTAGTTGCGTGTCTAAGGGAGGGGTTCCTGGGGGTTGCCACTCATAGAGATGAGGGTCGTATAGTGTACATAGACAGGGAGCATAGTGGCACAAGCAGCCCATTAGGTCATCCTATATACAGCAGTGATGGCCTCTGGACTTGCTCTTCACCTACGGCACTCCATTGTCACAAGCCTAGTGGTTGTGATTTGGTGACCCCAATCTGGAAGGGTTAAACACCAGGTGAAGTTGCATAAAAATAGTCATGCCACATGTAAAACATTTCCACCAAACCTGAATATCTCACAGCAAAGACTACAATTGCTGGAACTTAGCCAAAATAATACATAGGCAAAGGGAGCCTGAAAAAATACAGTCCGAGCGAAAGAGACATGAGCAACAAAATGTGAGGTGTTGTTTTTTAAGGACACAAAGATAAATGTGAGTGTGTGTGTGTGTGTGTGTGTGTGTGTGTGTGTGTGTGTGTGTGTGTGTGTGTGTGTGTGTGTGTGTGTATCTATGTCTAAATGCATTAGGTGTGGTGGGTAATTCAAGTTATTACTCCATTAACTATATCAATGCAACACCTACTGTATCACAAGTTCTGTTTCCAAATTAGCATAATAGACTCCTTTCTGTTAGTTTACTGCTATAAATATGATACAGCATAGTTTAACAAGATAGATTCATTATGCAGTAGATCTGTAACTCAACTGCTCTATTAGGTTTGTTATTAATACTGTGCAACTCATTAGCATAACTATCACTGAATATAATGCCCCCTTTGGCATGGTAACTGTCAGGACATATGCAAAAACTGGAACACCCACAGAGATACCTTACTAAAAGGATGCAAGGCCTAAACAACATAGCCTACATGGACAGACTCAAATCCTGTCACTACACTCGGTATCCTGCAGATGAAGAGGTGACCTGTGACTGGCATACAAAGCACCCTCTGGCCTGCTACTGATGGATTTACTACACATCAGCAAGACAAATGGCATTAGAAATATTCGGTCTAGGGATCTAAACCTCTTCTGCAACATCAACAGGTATATCTCACAAAAGATGCCTCTGCTGTGGAATAGACATTCCATCTATATAAAACAATGTTCATCCCTGGCCATTTTCAAGCGCAACTTATATCAATGGATACAAAACAGAAAATTTACCCCAGGACCGCCCCTGTACTACTAATGGACAGAGACCATTCCTAAATGCTTTATCTCATGCCTGTGTCCCTTCAAATTAACTATGGCATGATCCCAGTTATTCCCATTCGGGTTATATACAATTATCGACCATGGGATGGGTAAGGAAAGTCTATAACCAAATGGGAGAGGCAGTCTTGAACAGAAAAAGGATAATTAGCTAGGCTTAAAATGGCTGATGAGTGCACCTAGCCTAGTACTTACTTATCAACCTATGAGCTGCTGAGCACCTGTTGCCACCCTGGTTCTCTCCAACATTTCTTTTGCAACTGCACTACCCTCTTATCTTTGAACTATGAATTTTCTTTTCCCCACATTTCGGCAGGGAGTGACTTTAGAAATATGAACCCTGCTTCTGACTCACACCCTTAGCCTTTACTAATATTCCAGCCAACTGTACAGTAGACAGAACTGATTTTTTAAAATTTCTGATACCTTCTATTTTATGTGGAAACAGTCATGTAGAGATTTCTTTAAGTCAGAAAGGTCTTGTGCTTCATAAAATCACATATACACTTCTCTGCTTTTGAGTGGTATAAATTTCATTGGATATTTTGCCATTTTATTACATTATATATCATCATAACTTAACAATGATTTCACACATTTCTGCCATTTAGTTATTGGTATTGCTTACCATGATTAATAATGTGATTTCTGCAAGCCCAATATGGTCAATTTAAACATATGAAAAAAAGACTATGCAGACCGTGTAATTATTCATTCATAATCATGCTCAGTAACTTTAATATGCAGCCTTAAAACATGCATCTATAAACGCAGATGAAATTTATTGACAAATATGCTGAAATGCTGCAGTGTCGACTACTTTTGTAATGATTGTGTTATAGTTATTCTATGGAGATATTTTACAGTGGCAATAATATCAGGTTCAATAAATTGCTGTCTAAACTCACCATCTTTAAATAATTGCATCACAGTAAAATCTAGATGTTATTGAACTATTTAATTGTTTTCTTTCCAATTAATTACTGAATACAGCTGCTCAAAAATTAATTCAGTTGTATAATCCACCTACTTTGATTGCTTAGCCATGCAATAAAAATCACAATCTATTCTCTGTGGTATTTACACAATTTCCATGGCAACAGTTTAAAATGCCCAAATCAATTATATTGCTGCCTGCTTATGAAATATAAGTTAATCCTTGTTTTTAAACATGCATGCATTTTGTATGCAGTGGAAAATAGTCTTAGTGATTTTACATTTTCACTGTGGAGCTGTGATTAATTGTATAGCACTCACAATAAAGTCTTCCTTTCTCTTCTTTTAATCATTTATCTGTTTTTGAAGAAGCTAAGGAAATTAAAAAGTGCATATATATATATATATATATATATATATATATATATGTATATATATATATACATATATATATATATATATATATATATATGTATATATATATATATATATATATATATATATATATATATATATATATGTGTGTGTGTGTGTGTGTGTGTGTGTGTGTGTGTGTGTGTGTGTGTGTGCATATTTGGATCCGTGTCAGTTGATCGAGTTTTCAGAAATTTGAAATTCATATCGGCAAAGTGATGTGATTGAACTTCTGAAAAATCAAAGTTTTTGAATGTAGATCAGGGTACAGTGAGGATCATGAAATTTACCATTTTCCTCAATGTAGTGCGATCTTGGAGTTGGTAGATATGATTAGCAGGGGGTGTATGGGAGCAGCCACCCACATGGGGTGTGCAGGGGGGGCTTGCCTCTCAGCAAAACCATGAAAAAAGACAGATTTTTTGTGTTTTTTTAATGTTCAAGTTTTGAGAATTTCAGTCATATTGCCTTGCCAATATGAATTTTGAGTTTCTAAAAACTCGATCAACTGACATAGATTTATACATACATACACATATATATATATATATATATTTATATATATATATATATATATATATATATATATATATATGTGTGTGTGTGTGTGTGTGTGTGTGTGTGTGTGTGTGTGTGAGTGGGTGTGTATCAGCTAGCTGTTTATAGTCATTCCTGAATGTGGCAAATATATATGGCTTCCATGTGAAATAACTTTCCATTTATTATACATATGTTTTTTTATCTGACACGTACCATTTCATAAGAGTTCCTTTTAACGGCATGCAGTAGAGAGACACCCTAATGGCCCCTGCATTTTATGGCTTCCACTTTGGACATTTTTTTTTTTGTTTCTCTTAGGTGTGCTGCTCTGGTACACTGGGAAGTAACCACTGTATGCTTGTAATAATCAAAGTTAATGTACGTTGCATGTGTTAAATGGGTGTGCATGTGTTTATCTGTGGACATGTGTGTAAGGCTGTGCGCATGCGTGTGTGTGTGTGTGTGTGTGTGTGTGTGTGTGTGTGTGTGTGTGTGTGTGTGTGTGTGTGTGTGTGTGTGTGTGTCTGTGTGTGTGTTTGTCAGCTTTTCAAAGTAAGTTTCAAAAATATTCACACTATTCAATACCTTTTATGCAAGGTTCACACATCATATAGGCAATTGTATCATATTTAATTCACACAACCCCTCCAACAACCAAAATGTAAACCAAAGGTCACAGCTACAGGCCTTGTCTGAGCCTCCCCTGCAGCAAAATAGGAAGCCTTTTCCTGATCTTCCTTCAGGCTATATTCACCACAGACCCTAAATAGCTCATCCACTTCCAGGAACTACAAATCTTTGGGCTGAATGCCTGTTCTGTCTCACAGTGATCCTCTTGGATGATGAAACAACTTCTTGATTTCTGCCTTTCATTCTATAGTCATTTGTACATGACAAATTGATCCTATTTTTAAGTGTTACTGTAAGATTTTACTAATTATGTGTTCATGTCATTTTGTGGAGCTTTTTTCCATGGGCCTCCATTGAAAACAGCCACTGCCTATTTAGATTTTCCTGGTCAACAAAAGCAAACAAGCAAACAAATAAATAATTAGATAATTAGTTTCTCATTATTGCAACTGTCGTGTTTTTCAGCTTTTAGGGGTCGCCACAGCGGAACTCCGGTCCGCTAATGATTGGCAGCAGATTTTTACGTGCCGAGTTACCAGCCCTGATGCACAACCTTCAACGAAGGTACACCCATTCTTACATGTCTCCACGCAGAAGATGCTCTAGCTGAGAATCGAACCGGACAGTGTCTTACTGTGAGGCGACAACACTACCGCAGCACCACCACCGTGGATTTTTCTCATTATTGAAACTAATACAACTAATTAACTGGGTAGTTGTAGTGAGAACTTAAATGAGACAAGATATCTTTAAAGCTATAATTCCCATTTTCTACAGGCAGGGTGTCACAACTACCACCTCCCAGTATGAAACGTCAGTTTTGAATTCATTCAGATGGTTTGCAAGGCTTAGACAGCCATCAGCCTTTCTGTTAGCCACTTCTGGTCTATGGGTAATAGTATACTGGGGGGTGGGGGTTGGAGGGATAATATCCAGTAGCACAACTTTGTGTTGTCATCCGGTTGTTTACTCAGCTATCACAATGCTTTATGATTTACACCTTACCTATAGGTAAGACTTTAATGAATAAAACAGGCCCACTTCACAATTAAGCATTGCCCTTCAATATCTGAATATTTTTTTCCACAATACTTATATTTCAGGTAATGTAGCACATAGGGTTCTCCTTACCTTCAATATTCTGGAATAAAACAGCTCCTAAACATATTTCTGATGCATCTGTATGCAGAGTTAGGAGTCACTAACACTGGTATTTGCTTTAACTCCAAAAAAGTGGATGCCATACAGGAGAGGTTATAGCACAGAACCTTGAGGACCTCCATTGGTGACTGGTCTCTTTGTAGAAGTAACTTCTCCTACTTTGATTTCCTGCCTCCTGTATGTGAGCCAGTTGGCATTCCAGCAGGTGACATAGGGGTTTATTCCCAGTTTATTTAGCTTTTCTGCTATGCCCGAGTAGAGAATTTTGTCAAAAGCTTTGGCCAGGTTGAGGCATGCGGTATGTACCATTTTGACTTCATCCATTGTTTTGGTGACCTTTTAAAAAAAAATCCCCTTAGATTAGTAGCCATAACCTGCCCTTGATGATATGAACCTAATAGGTGTTCACCATGTTATATACACTATATAATATTTATAGCATGTGAAATTCGGACATATCTTTTGAACACAGTATATACAGCATGCATATCTCACACACATCAATTCAAAATAATTTTCCAATGTGGGTTTGAGTCTCACAAGGGATAATTGGCTAAGCTTAAAATGTCTCACAAGGGCAGTTAGCTTAGTACTAATCTATGAACCTATGAACCTATGTGCATATAGTCTCATTAAACAGAAAGACATTGGAATGCAGTCATACTGTAATACATTCTTACTAGACCAACACAGGTTTTGCAATTGCTAGAGCTTTTGAGCTAGCATGAGCTGTTTGTTAGGAGTCATTAAGTTACTAATGTTAGAAATAGTGCTTAAGTATCCACTATTGCCTAGAAAGGAGAGTATGTTATTTATTTCCAATTGGCTAAACTTGAACAATGCTAAATGTCCTTGAACAACTATAAGTTTCATATCTGGTACAGAATAATCAGACTGGGAAAAGTGTGTAGCTACTGGCTGTCAGTCATTTCTTCATAACTGTGAATCTATGTGCATTCATCTTAGTTCTGAGTAACTGGTCTGTCCCTACTATGTATCCTGTCTTAGGACATTATCTGCACTTGATTAGCAAAACCAAAGTTTTAAAAGTGCATGTAAATGAACCATGTGCTTTGAAACCTCTGTTCTGTGAAATTATGTTGGAAGATGTGAAAATCAAATTTTTGTTTTGCTCCTTGGATTGTTACAGGGTTTTGTGTCGTTTTGGACTACATTCTATTCTGGCCTAAGTGTGCTTCTGACAAGAAGATTCTTTAAGTTTGGTGGTTGTTTAAATGACCGCAGTGGGGGTTCTTGAAAAATGTCTCCCAACTTGTCATTTTCACTGTAACCCTTACGATTTTGTACAGTTGTTTTAAGTCCTGTATGATATGTTGTCACTACTGGAACTCAGTCACAAGTGTTTATCTCTTTATACTGAAGCAGCTGTTCTCATGGTAGCTGTATCACTCATCAAACTCCCTGGCAGAGTGTCCTTAAGCAAGTACGGCATCTTTCAACTGTATGTTTCTTTCTGTCTTACTAGAACAAGCGCATTGATATCAAACTGCTTGAGTGTAAATAACCAACTTGTTCATTTGGCTGGAATGATTACTGCTCTTGTGCAGCTACATCTGTCCGTCAGTTGGTTTCCTGCAGGCACGTCTGCTATGTCCCACTGAGTATAGTAACCATAGTATCAAAGAATGTCACACTTGCGATATGAAATTTAATATGTAAAAAGAAAAAAAATGCAGTTTTTTGGATATCCAGTAATATAGTTAAGAATTTTAGGATGGATTGTTAAAAATTTGAATGATAAAATGGATATTTATTGAAATAAAAGGTTAATTGAAGAACCGGATGATGGTCAAATAATTAAAAGTATCTGATTTTGATTTTAATATGATGCAGTAATCATGGTTTTAACATCGCAGGTAGTCATTTTATTTATTATTATTTGGACAAACACACTGACATTCCTGTGGGAAATTTAATGAATGTTTTTTTAACATAACATATACCATTTATTCTTATATATACGTTTACAGTTATATACTTATTTGCATGCATTACTTAGTTTAAATTGTATCATGGATTTTTTTAATTACAGAATACTTTATTTGTGGTAACTGCTTTTATTAACATTAGATTGTGTTGTTAAGGATTTGAATTTACAGCAGTGGGTGTGTTACATACTTGTCTGTTGATGGCACTTGTCAATCAAATGCAAGGGAGGGATTTTGTACATATAAGGAATGTTGAGATGTCTTTTACTTATTCTGAAGAAGCTTCTTTCACCAGGAACGAAAGAGCTAAATGTGTTTTACTAGATTTTAATTGTGGATCAAAAAACATTCAGTCTGGTTTGTTCTTGATGTTTCTGCAGAATTTTTAATTTGGGAATTCTTTACAAGTCAAAGCTTTGTACTGAAGTTTTACTGGCATGTGAATTAAAAAAAATATGATTCTTGTATTATGTCAGCAATCTGAAATTGGACTATAGAACAATTTTGTTGTTTGCATATTTATTATGGTGACTTAAGGTATTGGTTCTGTAATTTGGATTACAACACAGGCAATAACTCTGCTGGTGAAGCACTATTCTCTAGCGCCATAGCCAAATTATGGAACTCACTCCCACCCACTACCTCTGTACCATCATGCACCCACTTCAAAACTTTACTAAAAGCACACCTAAAAACATGCTGGCTATGCCCTTGCAATTCCCACTCTAATATCATCCACCCCATCCAACCACTACCTTTCTTTCCACTCCACTAACTACCTTGATTATAGCAAGCTCAGACGCTCATAAGCCTAGTACTTATTATACAGCAGGAACTTCTCATTGTAACATTTGTTAATGTCTGTTATGTACTTCACATATAAAGATTCTAGTTGTCTACTGATGTACTATGTTCTTCATCTGTAAATATGTTGTAAATGGCTATGTAAATTGTTAATCACTATGTAATCCAATGTAAATACTGTCTCCCCGGGATTCATGAACCCTGCGCCATGCGCACGCATAACGTAGGCGTTACAATGCCAAATATGGCCGCCGAGCGATTCAGGTACGATCCAATCCCACATGCACTACCGGCGTGCGCCGGATCTGCGCCGCCCCCGGTGTAGGTAAGCTAAACACCCCATGTGCAGTGTTGCACCATGCAAATGAAGGCATATAGTGATCCACGAAGTGGCGCAGGCGTAGCATAATGCCACGGCAATGTAAACCAAAAAAAACGGTTTACATTTTCCCAAACATAACATAGGAGCAACGGAAGTCTGTCAGCATCAGGTATCACACTGTTGCCATATGCCAATGGCGAAATACACAGAGAATGTCAAAAGAAAACATGCACAACATGTAAATAATAACATAAATGGTATGTCCACAGAAACTCACATCAGAACCCCAGGATATGTTTGTGGAAGGTGCAAAACAATGAAATAATATGACAATGTTATAAAACAGCAACGTAATACACATCAGCTTCACAGCCACAACACACCATGGTATGCATGTAAAGCCACAACCACGCTGCAAGGGTTGCCAAGGACTCGCGGCAGTGTTCGGCATGGTAACTATGAATTAGTAGTCAATGCCATGCAAATGAGGCAGATAATACTGAATCGCAAAACCCCCGCCGGCATAAGGCTGTACCAAACGGCGCAGCGGTAATACACCGAGGAGTGGCCCAGAGGGAATCCATGTCACCTGCAGAGGGGTGTGCCACTGTAGGAGGAAGCACATTGGAGCTCAGCAAACCTGGGCTGTACATTGCACATCACAGCTGCAGGACCGGCGTGTGGGGAAATAGTTGAGCTGAGAGCACACAATGCGCGCAGAGGTGCATGTGCACGAGGATGATTACGTTCCCTTAACCCAGTCATGTGACGCTCGCCCCGTAAATAACATTGGAAACAGGAAGGTGATGTTGAGAATATGAGGAAATGCGGAAGCAGTGTAATTGGAGTAGTAATGAGCAATCAACACTAATCAACCCACGAAGGCCAATCGGCGGCAGCTGACAACTCTGCATGCAGAAACCTGCAAAACAGGATAGGGGAGGCATAGGAATGCAAAGAAAGTAGTGGAGGTAGAAGATTGCAAAGAGTGAAGACCTGACATAGCAGAGCCAAGCAGACAGGCAGCACAACGGCGGCGGCACACAAAACGCACGATATGCCATGTCCCAGAAACTACACATGACAGGGTTCTGCAGGATGCATGCCAGGAAATAGTAGGTGCAACGTGCAGAAATAGTAAGGAAAGGTCGAAAGGTAATCCATTGCAGGCAAGAGAAATGCAACACCAAAGGCAACAGCGTTGCAGTGCCAACGGTAAAACATGGAAGATAATCCCCAGATACGGCCGCACAGACACACCCTATGACATCACCGGGTGTACAGCACAACAGTATAAAGTGTGAATGCACACAACACACAGCCGTGTATTCCCAAACGCCGCACCATAGGTGTAAACACACGGGGAACTTTTAAAATGTACATGTTGGGTGCTGCCGTGGCCGTGATCCATCAGCATGTGTCAGAGACAGACGGTGTTGTGGAGGAGGGTGCCGACAACTACCGTAGGCCTCAGAGGAGAAGGAGAGTGTTCAGACCAAGGGTAACCTACCAGGGGCTGCAAGACCTGGAGATAGTAGAGCGTTACAGGGTGGATAGGGACACGTTACAGCAAATAGTGGAGCTGTGCCGGCCACGCCTGAGAACAAGAAACAACAGAGGCAAGCCCTTCCCAGTGGATACAAAGGTATGTGTAAGCTTGCGAATACTGGCCACAGGTACCTTTCAAAGGCCAACTGGGGATATAATGGGCAACTTACAGGCATCAGCATCCAGGGTACTACACCAGTTTCTGGATGCCATGTTACCACATGCCAACGAGCATATATACTTCCCCAGATCTCAGGAGGAGTTGGCTAGCAATATGCGCCGCTTCCACCGTGTGGCACAATACCCGGAGGTACTGGGTGTGATAGACTGTACGCACATACAAATCAAGTCACCACCTTGGGAGCAGGGTAGACGCTACATAAACCGCAAGGGATTCCCCTCCATCAATTGCCAGGTCGTGTGCAATGCGCAGGGCATTATCATGGATGTGTGTGCTGGCAGCCCTGGAAGCTTCCACGACTCCCATATCTGGCATGCTTCACAGCTGTACCAGGTATTCGCCAGGGGGGACATCCCACAAGGCCACCTTGTGGGGGGTGCTGGCTATGCACTGGAGCCGTGGATGATGACTCCCATCAGAAATGCACACACACACATGCAAGAACGCCATAATGAGGCACACGCACAAACCAGAATAATCATAGAGCGTGTGTTTGGGATGCTGAAATCATGGTTCCGGTGCCTGGATACATCCAGTGGAGCCCTGCAGTACTCTCCAGGCACATGTGCCCACATATTCATAGTATGTGCCATGCTACATAATATGATCCTGCGGAAGCAGCTGCTGCAGGGACATAATGGTGAAGGGCCACAAAGCCCACCACAACTGCCAAGGCCAGTCCAGGCACAGAGGGTTCAGGACCATGAACACACTGTGCCAGCCCCAGTAGGCAGACGGAGGCGTACCCAATATGCCTATGCCCTGGCAAAGAGGAAACGTATAGCACATACTCTGACAGCGTATGCCCCATGGACTTACACCTCCCTACCTGCACATACAGTGAAATGGACGGCACACAAGCATGACCACCCGTAAAGTGTACCGTATGGGTGGCCCCATGTGTGACTCCAACATAGGCAGCCCCCAAACACTGTACACACAACAGCCAGTGGAACATGGAACACCAACACCTGAACCGTATGCGGGTCCTACAGCAGATGGCGTTGCTGTATGCTGCCACGTTCGCCGCAAGGTGTATACATATAAACATGTATATATATGCATATACATATATGTAGATAGATATAAGTACATATATAGAAATATATGTACACATATACATATAAGTACTACAGGTAAGACAGGGAATCAGAGGGATGTAAGGTGACAGAGATGTAACACGCGATATCTGTACAAAGTATACATAGTGAAACGACAACCTGAGCATCTGGGAGGTTTAACAGAAGAGGATACCGCCAACCATGGAAAGGGCAACATACCGAAATGCATAACCGCGAGTCGGAATGATCGCCAGGCCACAGTACAGTAACAGTACATGCGTGGGTAATACTGTGATGATATGAGGGGGGAGGTAGACACCGCCACCGGTGATGCAGCCCACGCAGGTACTGTGTGCAACCGTCCCTGTGAGTGCCGTAGTATGTGTATGTGTGCGGTGAGGGTGCCGTGTGTGTCACTGTGCGAGTGTAATGTGTGTGTCTCCGTAATATGCGTATGTTGGTGCCATGTTAGAGGCAGAGTGGAATAATATGTGTAGGCATACGGTACATTAGCCACAGGCATATGTACACCAGTAGTCCCAAAGTAGTAGTGAGCCCCACCCTGGCTAGGCGTGTGGCGACGTATAACGATACAAAGTGACAATGTCCCAGATTGTAGCACAGGAATATACCCCACAGGAAATGGAAAGGACATATGTACTAATCATGACCGTATGTATGACACCGATATGCTAATCGCAAAACGATACGTTGGCAAAGTCACACAGCAATATGTATGTACCGCGGAAATACGTATGTGCAACCTCAGTACTGACCGTGGCCACGTATCGGCCCGTAAACACCGCTGTGTGTTCTACAAGTGTCAAACAAGCAATCCCCACCTGAATAGGTGGCAACCACTGGCAAACAGGCCATCCCAAGAACAGGACCACAATGACTGTAAATATCTGGGACAGAATGACAAGGGATAGTCATCACGAACAAACAACCGCTGATATACCACAGATGTGACGGAGGAATACATGCATGAAGCACACACGCAGGCGAGACCAACACCACATGACAACAACACAACCTACACTCCCAGACCAACAGATAAGTAACTGTCAACTCCCCAGGCAGGGATGGAGCACACAGACAACCATACCGTGTATGTAGAGATGCAAGGCCCACAACCCGTATCCGTCACCTGCTACCTCCGATATCCCCCATCGTACATATTAAATGGATACAAGCCGTAATAGCAGCACAAACATACAGGCAGCCCATGACATCTGCATAACCGCAACATCTCGCGTGGGAAACACAATCAGAAGCGGATGCATACTTGCATGCGTTGTTTAAAGGAATACAACAGCCATGTTACACATCGGAATGCAAAACGCCATTAACAGACATCGTCAGGACAAGGACACCCACATGTCGAATCAAATACTATACCCAACACACACAATCCACGGCTAACACCACTGCGAAATGTACCTGTTGCCACACATAGCGGCTGCAGTTACACATAACATAACACAATACAGACCATCTCCACGAAGGTATGGCTAATAGCCAACGCCCAGCTGAGGAATCCAACCATACCCCAGTTACGATGCGGAATGTCCGAATGGAGTAAATGCACAGGTGATATGCACACAATTGCACACTGAGGAACAGCAATTGGTGGGATGAACCCACATGTTGCAGGTATCGATGGATATAAGGATGACTCCCAGGATATTCAAACCGTATGCTCATACCGAACCATTAGTGTACAACCGGAAGAGTAATAAATAGGAATACTGATACACGGAACGAAACACGGAACGAAACACCGACAAGGTATGTAGAACACACGATATGTACGGGTTTGTAACGCATGATGTGTATGACGAAGCTGTACTGTATGGGAATGGTGCTTGTAAGTAATGACACTTGTCCATAATGCAGAGAGTGGTGAAAGGTGGTTATGTACTACTATCCTGCCGAGCATACCAACGACTGTGGACACCATGTGCACAGCAGTGGGACATCATGTACACAGCCGAGACACCACAAGGGCTGCCACAGGGGGGCATTACAGAGAACAATGCCAGACCACACGCCGATGCTGGCAGTGGATATCCAACAAGGAAGTGCCACAGCAGGGGATAGGACATGTATGTATACTGTCACAGCACACACGTGTATGGGCATATACCGCCAATGTCATACGTAATGTGCGCCCGACGTGCACGTATGCCTTGCAGTAGGGGATACTATGTCAACTATGTGTAATGTAAAGCTGTCATGGTGGATATGACAGACATTATACACAGTATCACAGGCATAGCATGCATAATGGAGATATTGCCTATTGGTATGTACAATAACAGGATACATATGGCCTGTAGGTATGGGACAGAGTAGTAGCATCATAGCCATCCGAAATGGAAGGAACACCAAGTAACCATGCCCAAACGATCTGTAGCAGGTGCATCGTAGGCAACAATGAAGTCTGGCAGGTCCATGTGTAAACACATGTGCAGTGTACACAGTAGTGTTACCTCCCCATGGTAGTGTCCTGTGAACAGCAGAGGCGGGCGTCAACTGCATGTCTACACAGTACTGCTGCTGTGGTGGTACCATGACTATGTGTCACTCAAACAGCAAGGGAGCTATCACAGGAACAGTGCCACTGTGTGTCCCTGTGGGATGTGCACAGGACCTATGTTCCACAGCATGGTGTGTGTTGTGTCTGCGGAAGTAACACAGAAGCCCAGCCCAGGCAGTGTGGCATGTGTGCACATATCCATGAGCGGTCCGTTCACACTGCCCACCACAATTGTCATGTATGAGGAGTATATGCATCAGTAATGCAGAGGACATGGTCCGTGTCAGAGCAGAAGACACCCCTGTGTATGTGGTATGCATATGTGTACAGATGTGTTTTCCATCTGTCATCCGCATATGTAAACCGTCCGAGCCTGGTACACATTGTGGCATGACAATGCTGTGCCATGTAAAGTCACAGTCGTTTTGGAAGGTACACCATAAATGTGGTATTGTACCCATGACCGTGTGTAGATGTGTGTATGCCACAGGTACAATGGCTACCTATGTACCAGCATCACACACAGTGCAGATAGGTGTGGCCCTGCAGAAGTGTACCCATGCCACAGTGGAATACGGTAACCACAGGACTGTGTGGGGCATATGTGTGTACAGCAACCATGTACAATGTGATATGTATGTATGGGGCCAGTATCCATGTGATAGTCAGTGGGTGAATGTTGCTATGCAAAGATGATGTGCATGCAGCATGTGTCATGCATCCTGATGCCATTACACCCACATGATGTATCTGTCACACTGATACCCATATGGTTGTAATCGGTATGAGCTGGTGGAGCTATAATGGTGCCAGGTATGTAGGTGTGTGGTATCTAGGCATGGACAGTACTCTGTGACAGCATGTTGTGTATGTAAGCAAATAGTGAACATGAGGGGCCCCATGACTGAGGACTGTGTAATGCCATATGTACCTGACATGTAGTAGGTACTATGATATGCTTGCACCACTGTGTGTCCTGTCCAGGAGTCATATAGCCTAACATCCTGAGACACAGGGTATGATGTGCAGGTGGATGTATATGTTGCCAATACCAGAACGTGGAATGGTGCTGTAGGGCAATGTGAAGACAACGTCTGATGTGTTGGCCTCTGTACCACCCCAACCACCCATGCAATAGTACAACAGGTGGCCAGAATGTGTATGTGGCGTGCTGTGGCACACACAAGCCCAACAAGGGTGCCAGGAAAGGCATGGAGGCCATCAATGTGTGCGTGAAGCACGTTTGTGAGGATGTGCCCCAGTGCCATTCAGAAAAGTCCAGTCATGGGTGTATGAATGCAGTCCCACACGTGCAATGCAGTGCCACCCATGGGTAGTGCGAGAGATGCGGCTGTGCGGTGGTCAAGATACACAATGTCCGACAACAGGCTAGCAGTGAATATAGTGGGCTGGTGCGGAGACACATGCCAAACAGGTTGGTGGGACACAACAGCTAGGGACATCGGAAGGTGACATCAGGCCAGTGTCCCAGGACATAACGTGTGCATGTCAGTACCATGTATGTGTCCACAGGGACACTATGATGTCCATGTATGTATTGTGACCCTGTAGTGAGTGAGAGTGTGTATTGTTGGTAAGTACACCATCGCCTGGCACGTTGCCAACATTATCTTGGTCTGCAATGCCTGGGTGACTATTGTATGTGACATTGAATGTGGATGTAGCCAAACAACACAGACATACCACCACACTGCCTGAGGCCCCACACTGCAATGTGCGGCAGTCATGTGTAGGTAGCTAGCCTTGGAGCATGTGATGGACCTCGAGGACCCACCATGGCTGAAAAGTGATGCACCCCACACATGTGAATATACACCACTATGTAACAGCCTGCACATGTGCCCATACATCAGATGTGCATGGAACATGACCACCACCGTGGCGTCTGTGAAAATGTCAGTACCGCCATGTCTCTGTGTGGAATAGCATGGTCCCTACCAATGTGTACATGCTACGGAAGTGCACTGTGGTATGTGTCAGCATATGTATGTACACTGTCCATCTGCTGGGGTGACATGCCATTAATAACTGCTGTCAGCAGACGTCAGTAGTACTGGCTGTAGTACACATGTTCCATGTATGCTGCGATGGGTGTGTGTCCATGGTGTGGCTAGCAGGACCGTGAAGCATATGTGTTCATCCACAAAAGGGGGGATAACCTCAGGTGCAACACACCAGACACATGGAGGTATTGTGCATGCTGAGGGTAGTGTAGGTATGTTATGTGCTGTGTAATGTGTCAGCCAGCTGGGTGGAGTGCATGCCTCAAGCATGTGTAGGTACATGGGTGTCCATTCTAGGGAAGTGTGGGTTGCTGTCAGCACATGGCAGTATCAGCTGTCTGAGGCCCGATGTACAGTATAACAACACAGACAGCATGTAACCTGTGGTGTACAATGTCAACTCTGTTGCGTGTCACAATGTGTCTAGCGGTCACAAACATGGATATCTGCACATTGAGCACCTATGATGCATTGTGTTCGGCAACTATCCAGGATGTGTGCAAAACACTGTGTGATGTGGGATCCCCTTACCTGTGTGTGTTGCAATCCAGGTATGTGCCTGGGAGGTAAGATCCGTGTACAATCTGTACTCGCAGGTGTGCTTCCCAGAGCATGGAGGCAGGTCACAGTCACTGCAGATAAATGTGAGTGGTGCACTACTGTGTGTGCCTTGCCTGTGTGCAGCACAGTGGAAGATGCAAGCATTGTCCCACATGACCCCATGCCGTGCCTGCCTGTTACAGCCCTGCTGGAGACAGTTATGTGACACCGACACAGAGGCAGTATAGCATGTGAAGATGTCCATGTGTGCTACACACCCCAGGCAGACGGCCACAGGTCATGTGTGCCACAGCAGTGTGGTCGACCAGGACTGTCATAGCGGTCAGATACCACATGCCTGTATAAGTACAGTATGAGCATAGGCAACAGTTGCAGTGACACAGTAGGTCAATGTACAGTGTCCCTGTGTCCAGACCACTGCCTACTGTACACTTGGCTAGACACACACCCAGAGGGTGAATACACCAGTGAGCCATCACATGTCCCAGTACACGTAGCCTGTGTAATGCCATCACAGGGCGGTCACAATAACACGTTGTATGAGAGATATGTTGTACCAGGTGATGTGTCATGTGTGCATATGTTGAGTTGCACAGCTGTTCACACGTCCGCAACATATCAGTGCATGATGCCTAGTGTAACATGATGTGTGGAACTGCACTGTGATCCACAACAGGGTCATCTGAGACAGGTGTTTTGTGAATGGTGTAACCCATGGTTCAGCGGGATATACACCGGTGCTGTTGGCTGCCATGCTGGGGGCCACCAGTGGAGCCTACAGTGGTCATACAGACATACTGCACACATTGTTCTGGCAGGAATGTCCATTGTTGTAGATGATGTGTTACGACGTGAAGGTAGGTGTGGGTTGTGAATGTTACCCAACCAGATGTGACCATCAGGTGCAGTCATGGTTGTCGACAGCATCACACCCATCCACAGCTGTCAGCACCCTGTCCCCAGAATGGTTGTCAGCTGCCCACGTACTGTGTGACATCTGTGCAGATGGCGGAACACCCACTACTGGCTGGCTAACAGTGTCATCTAGGAAGGCTATGTGATGGCTGGAATACACTGTTATAATGTATAATGATGGTATCCCAATGAAGTACATGGAATCACAGATAGTAAGCCATGGCTGGCATGTCAACCATGTACAACAATGACTGTGTGACACACACAAACAATGCGGAGCCATGTTGAACATGCACCCATGAGAACACCAAATGAGGTATGTTGCACGTATCGATGTACAACTGTCAGCTATGGGCATGGCATGGATGCAGACGCACATCCCCCACAGGCGGTACCACTCCATGTAGGTAGGGGGGCATTGCACGAGGACATGTGACAGTTGCTCTACCGCCACATGTACTGCATATCCGTCATACAGGGGTAGCAGTGGTACGTGACTGTTGTACATGCCTGTACATATGACCATGTCCCACAGGATATGTGTTACGTGTGTACAACACCTGTCATACCATCATCAAGCTGTGAAGTGTGTGGCTGCCAGTGTACCTGTGTGACATGTTGTGCAATGGCTGCAAATGTACGCAGTAGTGCATTGCATGCCCACATATCCCACACAGGTGCATAGCCTGAACATACTATACAAAGAGGGTGTTGGATCATAGCAACCCACAAGAGGAGATTGGTATGGGTGGCAACCCACTACCACCTGTCCGGGTAAGGTGTGCATGTCCATGGCACATTGGAACCTGAGATGTTAGCTGTACAGCCGTACAGGGCGGCATGCATATTCGATCACTAATACCCCTGCGTGTTCCACCACTGGCCTGTTGACAGACAGACACCAACACAATGTGCAGCATTGACATGTGCACAGCACAACACCACTGGCTACAGTAGAACAGGTTTACCGTGTAGACACGTGCACAGAACATCTGCGCCAGCCACAGTCAAACACCATATGTGTTGATCCCCACCATCATTGTAGCCCATGCCACAGACAGATGTACATGCATCTGTGTATGTATGGCTGGGAAGGTCCCTGGGCTAGCAGTATAGCTGTGTCAGTGTTGCGAACAACATACTGAATGGGCTGGGTGTGTGAAGTGTGCATCATACGAGTATGGTCTGATGGATGATAAACTTCAGTGCCCACGCTATGTGAACATCCCTGTCCCCATAAATGGATACCTATGCTGTGCCCAACACCACAGTCCCTGTGGGAGGGATGGTGCTGTGTGGTGCACCTGCTGACATGGCAGTGGCAGCAGGCACTGGATGTAGACATATGTGGTACCCATGTCTGGGCAGGGTACCATCCATGTGCACGGGATATCATTGTCTGGGCACATACAGCACTGTGTTGAACAATATCACAGCACATAGCACCTGTCAGGGGTAATGTGTATGCATGGATGTGCGATACCAGCATGCACCATACACACCCCCACCAAGCAGCATGCTGCCTACCTTGCTGAAGGCCATTGTCCACACCCTGATGATAGACATGTGTAATGTCCATATACACATAGCAATGACATATGGAATGGACAGCCACCCTCCCAATACCAGTACCCCCCAGGTGGGACACATCCCTGTGCCATGTATGTGACATACCCTGCCATACCATGCAGCCCTGTCCAGCAAGTCTGCATGTGCCATCACAGTCATACATGGTGCGATGGCCAAATGGCACTTGCACTATCAACCGTCCAGAGCAGTAATGTGGCACTGATGCACCTTGTGGTGTCACAGGTGCTGTGTGTTGGTGTGTACAACGTGCATGCGCACATGCTATGTATGACCATCCCTGCTAATGTCATATGATTACACAATGTCCCATGTGTATCACATGTGCAATATAGGTGAGCCGTGGCATGTTGTCCAACAGCTGTACAGTGCTGTGTAGATGTACATGGCACAACACATGCATGTACAGGTGTCCATGTGTATGTGTGCAGTGCCACCGCTGATGTCCATAATGGCTGCGTCTGTGATGCCTAGCGACATATACACAGCATCCAGGTGAACAGTACAACTGTGTGCACATTGGGACATGTGCCAACCGGTATGAACACAGGTGCAGGCAGGTACACATGTCCACAGCAGGTTACCATCAACATGGTGTGTGTACAGTGTGATGAGTTGACACACAGATATGATATGATACCCGCTGCTTAACAGTGTGACAGCAACACGTCAGCTGTGTCAGTGCCATGATGCATCGCAGAGATTACTGTGCAGATGTTGTACATGTCATAGCAATGTATGTCCAGCGGTATGCCAGTACATCAGTGTAAATGTGACCTGTCAACATCATTATGTCTTACAGATAATGCCTCGTTCACGGCTGCCAGCCTTCAGCTGCCAGGAGGATGATGTAATCATACCGTTACTCCATGACAACTATGACTTGCTATTCAGCCATGTTCCACAGCAAGCACAGCAGCGGGATGATCTGTGGCAGGATATGCGCAGGAGGGTGAGCGACGTGGGTGGCAACAACCGCACCTACCAGCAGATACGCCGACACTGCATGGACCTAATACGGCACGCAAAACAGCGTGCCGCCACAATCGCCAGAGAACAAGGTGGAACAGGTGGTGGGCCACCAACCCAGCCCCCACTCACACACACGGAGGAGCTCCTGGCCAGTCTGGGGACACCCAGGGAACATCATGCAGAAACACTTGCTGCCATTGTGGAGGTGGGTGTCTCCCAACCAACGAGCCTGGAGCCGCCTGGTAAGTCAGTCTTGCATATGTGTATGATAACTGCCGTAGGTGTGGGTGTCACAGTACACCATGTAATGTGCCAACACATGCCAGGTATATGGCCACACAAGCCGCATAGTACAGTATGCTACGTTGTGTTTGCAGATGTGTGCATAACACATGCTACCACACAGGTACATGATGTGACATGCACAGTGCTTACTGTGGCTACATTCATGGATAATGTTTATACTGTTGTGTCACCCCCATACAGGTACCTCTGGCGTGTCGCACAGCCAGGGGTCCGTCGCAGGTGAGACTGTTGTTGGTAACAGACATGTTACAGTGTATAGATATTCGCCATGTGGCCAGGTATGACATGCACACCTGGGTTTTGCTCCAGCCACAGTATACAGGTTGCACCACCAGATACACATGCCACCCAGGTACAGTAGATACAACCATTAGTAAACACCGCCATGAAACCGCAGTACCTGTCAGTGTGATATGTGCAGTCAGCTATGCAAACAATGGTGGAGGTGTTCTACAATGGATGCAAATGTAGTATGCATTGGAATGCCATTTGTGGTACGCACACAGTACCACATAGTGAGCTCTGATCTGGCCAGCACACAGGTGTTACCAATGTGACATATGCCACTGCATTGTGTGCAGACGTTGTGACACGGCACATGACCTTTCCCATGCACATGGTGTTCTGTCTGCAATATTGTCACACCATGACATGACCTACGCCTGACATAGCAAACATCCACACTGTTGTCTGCATAGCCCTCTGGATTGTGACACCTCCGACTTGTATGGGTGTATGTCACATGGGCCACCACAGGGATGGGTACACGATGCCCATCACACACAATTGTCCATGACCCAGTCAAACATGGCCATGGGTGATAGCTACAGGCATGATGCCACACAGTACGTCTAGTGTGGATAGACACCGTTGCACATTGTCCACACATAGTGCGATCATAGCTGTAGTGGACCACCTGTACATGTGATGTGGTACACCAGACAACCGGAATGCCTGTCTGCAGCCACTGGAGGTGCCACCAATGTCTACCATATACATGCTGTGGAACAGCATGACTGTGTTGCAGACATGGCAATGCAATGCGTCCATGTTATGCATTGCACAGAAACATACCTGTGTCCTGCTGCCATGCAGTGTCACAGTGCCTGTACTCCCCACTGTATAGCTATGTACATGGCTCACACCAACCACACCTGCACAGACATCTTCGTTACACATGCATTCCATATGTAGCCTGTACACATAACACTGCACTGTGACATCCAGTATGATGCGGTGCATGTGGTGGGACACCATTGTCACATGTACACATGTTATCGCACATGTTGGCGGAGTACATGTCAAAGTGACGCCAGCCATGTGTACTGTTAACCTGCCTGTGGCCACATGGTGTATCACGGTGATGCATGCAAACTACCATGAATGTTTGTACTGCATGCCTACTGTAATGACACCTGCTTGATGTCATGTGCACCCCAGGGCAGTATGCATACTACCACTATTAATGTCTGGCCTACATTCACTGAGCTGTGGTGTGGGAATGCTGCATGCCATCTGCAATATCACATGCATGATGTGTCTGCGTGTGTGTGTGTCAGCGTGTGTGTGTGTCTGCATGTGTGTGTCTGCGTGCGTGTGTGTGTCTGTGTGTGTGTGTGTGTGTGTGTGTGTGTGTAAGTCTGCGTGCGTGTGTGTGTCTGTGTGTGTGTGTCTGCGTGTGTGTGTGTGTGTCTGCATGTGTGTCTGCATGTGTGTAATGTATCTCACAGTATGTCTGTATTCACAGGTGTTGTAGGTGCGTTCCCCTCCTGCGGTCCATCTGATGCTAGTGTCCCCACAGATACTAGCGGTGATGACCATATGCATGAGGCACAAGCAGGGTTGTCAGGGGCAGAAGCTGTGCCATTGGTTACCATCCCACCTATGTCCCCTTCATCCCCGCACACGGTTCTGATGCCGACACATACCACATCACCGTTGCCCATAGAGGAAGGACAGTCAGGGTCTGTTGGCATTGAGCAGGAATGTGTGGTGGCTACAGAAGGTGTGCATACACACCATGTTGCCAGTGTAATGACTGGTGATGTGCCACACAGGCATGTGGCTGGTGCTGCTCGTAGGAGGACCTCTGGCAGACATGCACCTGCTGTACAGGGTGCAGCAGCTGGTATCACCAGACGCATGTTCCAGACTGTAATGGCGGCACAGGCACATGCTGAACGGCAGAACAAAGAAGGGCAGAGGCTGCAGAGGGCCGCAATCCATTCCCTAAATGAAAACATCCAGTCATTGGCGAATGCTCAACAGCAGATTGCTAATGTACTGGATAGGCGATTAGGTGAGATGGTTGAAATCCTCGACTGAGGCATGTCAATCCGCGAGCGTGAGCTGTCTGTGCTGGAACACCTGGTAGGGGTGAGGCATAGGACACGTGGCCGTAGGCCAGCAACGCCACCTAGTGTAGGTCGACGTGTGCGTGTCACCTCTCATGCCCACTCACACAGTGCCGGTAGCAGCAGCAGTGCAGCTGGTGCTACACCAGGAGTGTCCAACCCGCGGCCCGCGGGCCGCATGCGGCCCTCAGAGCTCTTCCATGCGGCCCGCGACCCTTAAATTTAAATTTAATTGAAATTTAACTTTTTTTCCGTGTGTTTACATGTCCGCGTACTTCTGCTGTTCTGCGCATGCGCCAACTTTTTTTTTCCACTTTTTTTCATACCAGCGTCTTTCCGCTGGTATGTGCATGCGCGATAACACCGTTCGGTCATTTTTTTTCATTTGCAGTGAAGGAAGGAGTGAGATTGCGGTGAAGAAAGTGGATTTACTATTACAAAAAGACTACTACAACATCTATTCTACAGCAGTAAAAGGTAAGCTAAGCTATATAATTATAGTTGACCGAAGGATGCTTAATATTGGACCTAGAGATAATGATTAAAATGCTGACATAATTTAAGCTTTTGCTTTTGAATCGTATCCATTGCTTATTGAAAAACTGGCTTGGTTATTTTTGCTATGGGAAAACTAGTAACTAAAATAAGATGTAATTTTATTTCTAAAAAATGAAATAATAAGATTATGGGCTTTCAGAAGAGAGTGACTTGATGTGTAAAAATATTTAAGGCTGGTTTTAGTCTTTTCATAATGGAAGAGTTTTCGGAATATTAATGTCAGTGCTATGATTTGCTTCTGCCTGTTTTAATTAAGTTGTATAACAGAATAATTGGGTTCAATGATTCTAAGAGACTTAAGCTAGTTTAGATCAGATTAAGTATTCTTTTAACTGTTTTAATATTCCTTGTGTACTTTCTCATTCATCTCTGTATTTAATATGTATCCTCAATGTTTGTCTTAAAAACCAGCCACAAGCACTTCGTGAATACATTATTATGTATGTCTTATTACTATTTATTACTGGAAGGTTGCCCTTATTTACCATCACAGGCTAGCAGGCTGTAGTTTTTGTCTCCAGTTAGCAAAATTACTTGAGTCTGCTACCACTGAATGCATATTTAATGTATATATTTATATTTATTTGGCTAAATCAAGACTATCCCATAGCTGATTATTTTCTGGCCACATCTAGAGCTGTGGCATTACTACTGTTCCAGGAAGAAGGCTGTGGGGAAATGCTTGTTTCCAAGGCTTTTGTCTTGGATAAGGAGCAGAGGGAGACGCTGCAGTTCACTGAGAGTGGTAATAAAGGGGTGTATGATGCTATTCCAAGGATTTAACACTGCAAGTGGACTGTGTCCAGTCTAGTCTGGATGTGGATGTTGGAGGCCCAGTGAATATTTGTTTATTTTCATGGGGCCATTTTTTTTTATTGAATCCAGAGTTGTGTGTAGTTTTATCGTTGTTAGGTATCAGTGGTGCGACTCAACAGACCACCCCTCTGATGCCACCTTGTTCCTTTCTTCTCAAATGGTTGGCAGTGGTGGGATTCAGTACTCATCTGTGCCATCTGGTTTTAACATTATTGGTTAATAGTGATGGAAGTTAAACCATATTGCTGCTGACAAGTAGGCTCTACTAGTTTTTAACAGGACTGATTTATAAATTGAAGTGACTCAAGTGTTATGATGCAGTAAAGCATTTATACACCTCAAACTTTAGAGTAGATTCCCAACCCCATATTTTATAAAATTCAGACTGTGTAGTGGTATTATGGTCTAATAGCGTAGTGGTCTTAACAAAATGTCTTGCGTAAGCTTGGTCAAACCAAAACTCAAATAATGCTCCCTCATACTACCACTAAGAAGGGCATGCACAAGAGCTTGCAAGTCAGACCTGATAGCATTACTTGTTGAGAGCAGTGAAATTAATTTTTTTACTTGGATGCAGTGTGTTAGGAGCATACAGATTATGTTGCCAGCTTGTTGACAGAATATGATAATTTGCTGTAAAATATGCCTTATTTTGATAGTAATGTTTGCTGACCAAACTTCAAAAATTGAGTACCTCCTCTGCTTTTGAATTCTGACTAGTTGGCTCATTGGTTGGATTAGCATTTATGTTCTCTGCTCCTAATGCTGTTTCAGTTTTATAAAGATGTATGGTAGTCTTTGCAGCTTGCCAGACAATGTGTTTGCATATCTAATTACAGTATTTGACTTTGTATGTTTAACAGATGCAAAATACAGTGAATATAAAAAGTTTACACACCGCTGTTTAAAATGCCAGGTTTTTGTGATATAATTTCAAAACTTTCCCACTTTTAATGTGACCTATAACCTGTGCAATTCAATTGCAAAACAAATCTCTTGGAGGGGGGAAATATAAAAAAAACAAAACATTCAATAAGCTGGTTGCGTAAGTGTGCACACCCTTAAACTAGTACTTTGTTGAAGCACGTTTTGATTAAATTACATCATTCAGTCTTCTTGGATAGGAGTCTATCAGCATGGCGCATCTTGACTTGGCAATATTTACCCACTCTTCCTTGTAAAAGTGCTCCAAATCTGTCAGATTGCGAAGGCATCTCTTGTACACAGCCCTCTTCAGGTCACCCCACAGATTTTTTATTGGATTTAGGTCTGGACTCTGGCTGGGCCATTCCAAAACTTTAATTTTCTTCTGGTGAAGCCATTATTTTGTTTTTTGGATATATGCTTGGGGTTATTGTCACGTTGAAAGGTGAAATTCCTCTTTATCTTCAGCTTTCTAGCAGATGCCTGAAGGTTTTGGGCCAAACATGACTGGTATTTGGAACTGTTCATAATTCTCTCCACCTTGAGTAAAGCCCCAGTTCCAGCTGAAGAAAAGCAACCCCAAAGCATGATACTGCCACCACCGTGGGGATGGTGTTCTTTTGGTGATATGAAGTATTTTTATGCCAAACGTACCTTTTTGGAATTGTGGCCAAAAAGTTCAACCTTGGCCTCATCAGACCATAACACATTTTCCCACATGCTCTTGGGAGACTTTGTTGTTTTTGCAAATTTTTTCTGTGTAAGAAAAGGCTTCATCTTGCAACCCAACCCAATAGGCCAGACATGTGGCAAATACGGGAGATTGTTGTCCCATGTAGTACACAACCAGTACTTACGAGGAATTCCTACAGCTCCTTCAGTGTTGCTGTAGGTCTCTTGACAGCCTCCCTGACCAGCTTTTCATCAACTTTGGAGGGATGTCCAGTTCTTTGCAATGTCATTGTTGTCCCATATTTTCTCCACTTTATGATGATTTTCACTGTGTTCCATGGTATATCCAATGATATGGAAATTTTTTGTACCCCTCTCCTGACTGATGCTTTTCAACAATGAGATACCTTTGTAGCAGCTGTCCAGTTTCATTGGGGGGGGGGGGGTTGCTATGTAGGTTAGTCATGATGGGGGAGGCATACAAGAGAAATGGTAGTAAACAGGTTGATGCAAGTTTTTTTTCTAATGCTGTCAGGTAATGTTTACTTCTAAAAAACCTGTATATGTATTTTTCAAAGCGCATGCATTAACTCATGAGCGGAATAAAATGTCTGCATCTACAGAAGACTTTTAATAAACCAGTCCTGGATGTTTTGCAGTGCTTGATTTGCTGCATAGTTTTGTTCACTTTTAAATGAAAATTATTTTGGTTCATGCTTGTACTTAAGTTGGTTGTTTGGCTGCTAGCGGTAGGCTAGATTTTCATCATTTTGCAACTCGTACCAAGCTGGAAACACAGGCCATTGTAAATGCACAGCACATCTGATTATTTTATTGAATTGCCCTATGAGCTTTGTGTGAAGGAAGTAGTTGTTATGCTCTGCTTTGTGAACTTTGAGGGAGCAGAAAGTTTTTTGCTTGATAGATTATTCCTTTTCTTAACAGCTACATCTCTGGCTTAATGTCATTCAGTCATTTTTATTTGATGGCCTCTACTAACATATTCAACAAACCAGTTTTGTGAACTGTAATATATTGAACTTAGGGTTGCCACCTTTTCAAATGGCCAAAGTGGGACATGTTTGGTACAAACATCAGATTTTACAGGGCGACACATACCCGTGAGCAGTACAAAGGATAAAACTTAACTTTTTTGCCTAAAATAAAAGTTTATTCTTGTAGCATTTTAGTTGCTTATTCTATTTCTTATAACATTAGGTATTTTAGATACAGAATAACTGTTTTATGCAACTATTACATAAAATATGGGAAAGAATTTTGTCCTAAAATCTCAGGACATTTGCCATTTTTTTTTAATTTTTTGTCAGGACACAACTGCCCAAAGAGGGACTGTCCCTCGCAAAGTGGGACAGGTGGTAACCCTAATTGAACTATGCTGACTCATTTGTAAAATTACTTGGTAATTATACAGTCTGAATAATTCATTACAATATTTCAGTTTGTTATACTGTTCCATTGGTTATTCCTCAGTGCTGTCTATACTAGGCAAAATGACTCAAAAGAAAGGGGTGTTTAAATCTGTAGTCTAGTGAACGTCCATCAAACTAATATGAAACAGAGGTCAATATGTTATATTGATTGTGGCCTTTTCCAGTAGGTATCTGTCTGCATGTCTGTCTGTTAACTTGTTAACTGACTATGTAAGCTAGTCTGTTTTAATCTCAATGCATTCGTGCTTGAAGTGTTTGAAGCATTCCTGAATTTCACAGTTGCCTGTTGCAATTACTGAAGTAATTTATTAATTTATTTATTGTTCAAATTCACCTACAAAACAGCCAGTGGGTAGACTTTGTATTAGTCTGCAAGCTCTTCAGTTTACGATGCGGGTTGTTTTTTTTTTTTTTTTTTGCTCCTCACTTGCCCCCAGACCATTTCTGTTGACTCAATGCGGCCCTTGCAACTGAAAAGGTTGGACACCCCTGTGCTACACCAACCACACTAGGTCACAGCAGGCCACGTGGACCTGGCCGGTCCCAGCGTGGACATGGTTCCAGCGGACATGTGTCATCGGAGAGTGGCCACTCCATACCTCCACCCGGTAGTGCCCGTGCGACCCCAGGCAGGCACGGGTCACATGGCCGCAGACGGACACAATGAGCTGTACAACCTGCACTGTACAGTCTGGG
Organism: Protopterus annectens; assembly: GCF_019279795.1. Classification (NCBI taxonomy): domain Eukaryota; kingdom Metazoa; phylum Chordata; order Ceratodontiformes; family Protopteridae; genus Protopterus; species Protopterus annectens. The sequence goes on along the minus strand of NC_056740.1, from coordinate 517,851,815 downwards.
GCTGCCAAGTATACTCCGTGTAGGCATCACAGATGGCTGAACTGTGTACACACATACCCACACATGGCAGACACAACTGTAGGGCTCCACCACATCCACATGCATTCTGCACAGTCATGCCCAGTAAATGCACCGGCCCTTACACACACACATGATGTCATCCATTGGTACAGCCTATGCCCCTGGCACACATATCACCCTGTGCATATGATGAAGCCTCTGCTGCATCATTGTCATCCACACCATCGGTTCACAGTTATGCAAATATATTCTGATGCACAGGGTGGACAAGATAGGGAGAGGTGTATGTGATACCTGTGTACGCATAGTGTGTGATGTGTATGTTGCAGTGGTTGTGTATGACAAGTGACAGGTGTATATGTGACGTGGGTTGTGAACTTTTAACATGCAGCAGACATACCATGTAGTGCAGGTGCAGCATGCATTGAGCTGTGTACACGGTATGTGTGACGGTTACATGTGTAGCAACATGTTGGTTCTGTTAACCTGTATGCCTCATATGGTGTATTCGCATGTGCCTACTAGGAGTACTGTTATCAGTCCCCCACGTGTAGCTGTGGGTTACCCACAGGCACATCTGGCAATATCAGCATACCACAGGTACCCGCAACCTGCCTGGACACCTACATAGGTACATAGGTGCATAGGTACATACCAGGCTATGTGCCCTTTGGCATGTGTAAGCCTAGCCAGAGTGTGTGTGGCTTTCACCACCCTTTAGGATGAGGATACTATAGCCATTGGTCTGCTGTCCCTCTGTCCAGCCGTGACACAGAGATGATGTCTGGGGCATACCTACAATCTCCCATCCACACGTCAGGATTACTCATGGACAGAGTCAGTGAGAGGCTCTGCTTCACAAGGGCTGGGAATCTGTTCCATGGTGTAGGGAGTCTCTGGGCGATGAACCTGTCCCTACAGCACATCCTATCTATGTCCGTGTTGAGGTTTCTGTCTGTTGCTCTCGTGCCTGTGGTTGTTTGGATCCTAGGAGGTGGAACATGTCCATGACACCCAGGTTGGACATGGCCGTGTATGTCAGGCACAGATCACCTCGGAGCAGACGGTATGAGAAGGTATACAGCTGGAGTCCCCTCAGTTGGGCAGCGTGTGACATCTGTTTCAGCACCTTTATCCCTGTGTTGTGGAATGTTTGGGGTCCTTCCGAGTGCTGCAGGTGTGGGGTTAGGTACATTCCGAATGTGGCGTTGTACCCAATCATTGGTCTGATGCGTGAAGAGTACAGGGGTACAATGACCTCCCCTGATGTGGATGTGAATCCCTTCATGACCAGGTGGGCACAGTGGAATGTCTTCCCAACCACATTGGCAATGTGAGTGTCAAGAGAGGTTACCAACAGGTTTGGTACCCAGGTCCCTGACCACGTCCACCATGTTTAATGGATTCCCACCTATGTGTTAATTTGGGGTGAACATGTCTTTCCCAAAGGGTAGGTCTATACCTTCCCTGGCATGTAGCTTCAGGCCATGGCTCAGGCACCAGTTATCCATTGCTATGAGACCTCAGGTGGATGTCCGTGTCTGATGGGGTGTTGAGTATGGTGGCCGGTTTGCAGTCATCTGCATACCTTGTCTGCCACAATCCCCCTATGTTTGCATGCACGTCGGAAAGTTGAATGCCAAACTGGAGGGGGCCCAGGACTGAGCCCTGTGGGCCACCACTTGGGACCGGCTTGGAGTCTGACATGGCACCAGGTACACTAACCCTGTGGGTTCTGACCTTCATCCAGTTGGCAACCCATCGTGTGACATATGGCTCTACATCTACGCTGGTGAGCCTGTCTATGATGCCCACGTGGAGTGTGGTTCGGTCGCTGTTGCCAGGTCACGGCAGTCTGTGCAAACCAACGTACCCCCATCAATGGCCTTAGTGACTCCTCCAAACAGGTCAACCAGGTTCAGGAGGCAGGATCTGCCCTTCACTAAGCCGATGTGGGTATGTTCCAGTATTTGTCATTCCCCAATGTCTTCATTTATGGGCTCCATTATGGACCCCTCCATAGATTTGCAGACAAGGCTTGTCAAGCTTATAGGGCAGGGATGTACAGAGTCTGTAGGAGCACCGCCTTGGTGGAATGGGATCACAGTTGCTGTATGCCATCCATCGGGTACGTAGCCTGTAGTAAGGCTAAGATTAAACAGCAGCCTTATGTGCGGGTTGAGGCCCTCATTGAGGCTGTGTAGCGCACAGCCGGGGACACCATCTGGTCCCATTGATGCTGTGTTCACTGCTTTACAGATATCAGCTCTCACCTGGGCATTTGAGATGTTTGGGAGGCTAGACTCTGGTGGGATAGATACGTCCCATCTTGGGGGGGGTAGATGTATGCACGGAACCTGTCTGCCATTTTGTTGGCAATGTCTGTGGGTTCAGTGATCATTGTACCAGTCAGGACTACTTCTGAGCATAACTGTGGGCTTCCACCCATGTTCCTACCATAGCTAAGAAAGGCCTTATGGTTGTCTTATGTGTCCTTTGCAAGCCCAGTCCCACAGGCGGCCTTGGATGATTGTATGAGTGATCGTATGTTACCGCCAGTATTAATCAGTGATGCCTTCCCTGGTACTGATATTGCTCTGTCATGTAGTAGCTTTCACCTCTTGTTGTACGGTTTGTTAATGGCTGGGGTCCACCAGACCATGTGCCTGCCTTTGGTGGACAAGGTCCTGATGTTATCAGGTTTCGCTTGATCCAGACATTCCTGGAGGTGCTCATAGAAGGCATTTGTAAGGGTTTCAGCAGCGTAGCCTGTGTTTACCACTGGCATGGAGGCCTTGTCGGGTACCACACCAGTCGTATGACGTGTGGGGTTCACTGTGGAGAGGTCTTCACTGTGGCCTCCCTTGCCGGTGTTAGGTGCAGGATGTGGATCTCCAGTGAGATAACTATATGGTCTGACCTCACCGTTGAGGGATGTACATCCTGTGTGGAGCATGTCATCCCCATGTGTGATGATCAGGACTAGCATAGTTCCTCCCCTTGTGGGTATGGTGCATGGTTGTTCCACAGCATTTGGGTGTATGAACACCTGGAACCTTTGGTGTAGGGTGTTGTGTCCTGGGTAATGTTCCCGGTCTATGTATGGGTGGCTGATGTCACCCACTATGATGGTGCTGTGAGAGCATTCATACTCCCCAGTGTCTTCAGGAAGGCTGTGTGGGTATCCTGGGTTTGGGAGGGTGGTCTGTAGCATGCAACAAACTGTAGGGCAGTCCTACCCATGGTTAATTGCACCTGGATGGTCCCCGCTGCTACGTGCATTTCTGCCAACCTGGAGGTGTGGGTATCCGTCATGGGAATGGAGACTCCCCCTCCTTCTGTGTTCGGTCCGGGTTATGGTCCTGAACGCGTGATATGAGGTATGACCTGATAGTGCTGGGGTGCTCACAGGAGCCCTGAACAATGTTGCAGTCACAGCACTGACATCGATGTCCTCCATACTGCGGAGGGCATTTGAGGGTGTGCAGCTTGGGCGTACAGTACTGGCACTGAGCAGTATTCCCCTTCATGTTTTCCAGGTTTGTAGTCTAGGGTGGTAGGTTTATCATTTTAGCCTTGCCTGCAGTGGGAACTGTGGGGGTGGCAGGAGCCTTTGCCTAACCCTTGAAGACCAGGGGCGACAGGTGTGAGCCATCCCTTGCGAAGGGGCGTGGCGTGTCAATCATGTCATCCCAGGCAAGAGGAACTTGGATACCCTCAGACTGACACCGGTAACCAGGCAAATTATCAAGGGTGATCATTCAGAGCCAGTATTGTGGCATCATACTTGATGAGGGTGGGATACTGCCCAGGGTCAGGGACATGCTGGCCTGGGCTACACAATCTGAGAGCCCCTCTATGTCTCCTTACATGTATCCCAGGGTGGTATGTCTCCGGTCGTAGACACCAGCATGGACAATGACCACGTCATACATGTACATGCTGCAGAGTGACCTGAGTGCGTGTGTTATGTGGCGGATTCCAGCGCCCGACAGGCAGCCTACTGTGATCATTCCCTTGTTCAGTCTGGTGGGTGGGACGTCGGTGTGTCTGACTATGGTGTCACCTATTACAAGTATGTCTGGCATTGTGTGTGGCCTTTAGGGCTGTGACTGTTTAGCACACTGACGTTGACAACTATGTGTTGCATGTCCTATGTCTTGTGGAGGCAGTTGCTTGGGTGTCTGCTTTGGAGGCCTCGTTATGTTTGTTACATGTTTTAACAGTGCCTCCGGGTATGTCTTAGTGTGTTCATGTGTTCGTTTAGCATTTGTGATAGTTCCATGTGACACTGGGTTTGTGGTGTGCATGGTGTCCTTCCCCTCCCATTTGGTCTTGCCAGTCATGGTTTGAGAGAGCTCAGCCCCCTGTCTGGCTATATAGTTGCATCTCTCACATGTATTATGTTTAGTGGGGGAGGTGCAGGTTGTCCGAGTCCATGAGGCACCTGTAACATTGCCTCAGGACGCCCACATTCACCATCTGAGCAGGAGAGGTCGCTAGCAATTGACCCTTCGACATGCCAGAGAATGTGAATGCATTTGCTGTGTAACTGGGTCAGAAGGCACCTATAGGGGAGTGGGTACTCAAGGGGATTCTAGGCTAGTGTAGTACTCCATGTAGTATACATGTACCTTACCTATGTAGGAATACTATGGGAGCAGGTGCTGAGCTGTTGTGATAGAGAACAGACAGTTGAGATTGCAAGTAGAGAAGTTCGACATGTAAACCTGCGGAGCCAGATATAGTGTAACGTTGTTTACACTGTACATGACGCACATGTCCACACATATACTGCACCTGATGCCTGTGGTCGGTGCCACAGCCTACGGTGGACAGAGACATCACATACATGGCATGACACAGTACAGGTATGGTGACATTATGCAGGTGTCATACACAGTGTGCTGGCAACTGACCGCAGGTGTCACCTGTCAGCTGTGGTGCACGCTGTGCAGCAGTCGCATGCTGTACCGGTACAGGAATATATCCGCAATCACGGGGTGTACACCACTATGGCACACACCCCATTGTGTGCAGATGGGGACACCTGCCTGTGTGGTCAGCACCCTCACAATACAATGCACCCACACGCCATGTCACTGGGGGCGGTCTTGCACAGGTGGCCAGTATGGCTCACAAGTATGGCATTGACAGGGTTGTACTATGCAGCACCAGTACGGGATGGTCACCACGTGTGGTTATTGTCCAGTCACAACACTATATCTGCATACACCCTCACAACAGGCAGCAGACATACACACATGTTGACACACTGACATGATGGTGATCACACATGTCTACACAGAGGGACGACATGGTGCATGTACTGCACCATCCACATCCATGCACCCAACACTGAGGTATGTACAGATCTCTACCATGGTGTACAGTGATGTGTGGCACGTGGCACATAGTCCCCCCGATCTGTGGCATACATGGGCACACATTCCTGCACACATGTCGGTGCTAGGAATGCCACACCTGCTATATGGGATATGTGCAGGCATGCAGCGGTATGTAGTGCATCATGCGTACCACCACTGTATCCAGCAGCTGTGCCGATATATGCACTTGGGAGGTGGTAGGTGTTACAGTGGCCATGTGACATATGGTCGATGACACCTGACCGATGGGTATGCATTATGGCAGCGCTGTCATGTAACGGTGACATAGCAGACTGTATGCACATGGCAGGGTAGGTTGGTGTGTGACACACATGTGACCACCACCTGCACACATGCATGTGGACAGGTGTTTAAACACATGGTGTGCACACATACCGCCATGCGTGCTGTTACTATGCCACCATATGACAGCCCCCATGATGGGTATGCATGTGGTAGGGGGTTGCAACTGTGTTATGGACATTGGACACCGCTCATGCATGGCTGCACCGTGCACAGTACATGTGTCACATGTATCCCCTGTTGCCATGTGTGTATGCATTGCTATATTGTGACATGTGTGTCGACATACATGGAACATGGACTGTGGTATGGTATCACAGCTGTCACAGGCAAACTGTACAAGGGTATGTGTCCCAGTCAACACTGCTACACCCTGTAGGGGGTGCATACCACAGACATGTGTCCACCTTCCATTCATGTGTGTATTACCGCGTATGCCAGTGTTATGCATGTGGTACATCACAGGCCTCATATGTGTCCTGTGTGCAGTCCATGCACACAGCCAGGCAATCACATATATGACATATCCGGACTTTGTTTCACTGTGGTACAGCTGCAGTCATGTGTCATATCTTTGTCAGGCCCGTGGTATGTGTGGAGCACGCCTGTCCATGTATACCGATATGGGTGTACTACATCACACCTGTGGGATCATTGATAGTGCATGTGTACTCTGCATGACGGGCGTACACCACCATATAGACCTGTGGACATATGTCACATGCTGTTGCTGGACCGTGAGGCATACCGCTGCACCAATGACATGGTGCTGGCATGGCAGCTACAGTGTTCACTGCAGTGTGTACATGTTCAGCCTGCACCCGTGACACCTGTGATGTCATCTGTGTGTGCACGTGTAACTGCATGTGTGTCCACCCTGTGCATGTGTATGGGTTTACCTGTCCGTGACTTGCGGTGTGTGCACTCCATCTGCATGCCGGACGGCTCGTAGCACATACTAAGTGTGTGAGCATGCCCGGGTTGCTGTTGTGTGGGTGGACACACACGACGGTCCACAATCTGCCCTTCCATGATTCCACCCCATGTGTATGCATGCCTGCACTCTGCAGATTCTAAGTGTGTGAGCATGCCCAGTAAGCAGCTGTGTAGATGGACACACGGTACAGTGCACACCGCGCCCGTCTGCCTTGATACCCCATGTGCATGTATGTTTCCCCTTCGCAACTGCCATGTCTGTGAGCATGCCCGGGTTGCTGTTGTGTGGGTGGACACACACGACGGTCCACGATCTGCCCTTCCATGATTCCACCCCATGTGTATGCATGTCTGCACTCTGCAGATTCTAAGTGTGTGAGCATGCCCAGTAAGCAGCTGTGTAGATGGACACACAGTACAGTGCACACCACGCCCGTCTGCCTTGATACCCCGTGTGCATGTATGTTTCTCCTTCACAACCGCCACGTCTGTGAGCATGCCCGGGTTGCTGTTGTGTGGGTGGACACACACGATGGTCCACGATCTGCCCTTCCATGATTCCACCCCATGTGTATGCATGTCTGCACTCTGCAGATTCTAAGTGTGTGAGCATGCCCAGTAAGCAGCTGTGTAGATGGACACACAGTACAGTGCACACCGCGCCCGTCTGCGTTGATACCCCGTGTGCATGTATGTTTCCCCTTCGCAACCGCTAGGTGTGAGGGCATGCCCAGTACGCCATTCTGGGGTACACAGTACAGTCGGCACCGATGTCCGCTACTAGTCGTGTAGCCATGGCCAATGACATCCTGCATAGCCATGGTGACCGTCCAGGTGAGCCATATGTGGTTGGTATGCCACAATGGCTGCCTACATCATGCACGCCGGTTGCCCTCTCATAGGGTATACTGTCTGTGGTGCATCCCGTATCCATGTCGTGATGTTGTGCTCCGTAGTTAGTTGGTATTCCCGAGTGCAGCACTACCGGGTTACTGTACGCCCACCTTGGGATGGTAACATGCTGTGTGACTGCGCACTCTGTCATCATTCCCTATCGGCTGCCTTGCCTGTGCAGATGATATCACCCACCTAGGGGTATGCCTCCTGACAGTGCTGTGCTCAGTAATCTCGGTAGCGCATTCTGTAAATGCATCATGCTGTAGTGTGTTCATGTAGGTAGGCGTAGGTTCAACTCCTGGCCCTTCCCCGTGTGTGTGTGTGTGTGTGTGTGTGTGTGTGTGTGTGTGTGTGTGTGTGTGTGTGTGTGTTTCCAGCTGCCCTTGGTGAGAGTAGTTCCTTTAGTCGCTTCGCAACACATACCTTGGCTATTGGCATCTATTCCTTTACGGATGATGTCACCCACTAGATGTATGCCTCTGACAGCGCTGTGCTCAGTAATCTCGGTAGTGCATTCTGTAAATGCATCATGCTGTAGTGTGTTCATGTAGGTAGGCATAGGTTCAACTCCCGGCCCTTCCCCGTGTGTGTGTGTGTGTGTGTGTGTGTGTGTGTGTGTGTGTGTGTGTGTGTGTGTGTTTCCAGCTGCCCTTGGTGAGAGTAGTTCCTTTAGTCGCCCAACACATACCTTGGCTATTGGCATCTATTCCTTTACGGATTATGTCACCCGCTAGAAGTATGCCTCTGACAGCGCTGTGCTCAGTAATCTCGGTAGCGCGTTCTATAAATGCATCATGTTGTAGTGTGTTCATGTAGGTAGGCATAGGTTCAACTCCCGGCCCTTCCCCTTGTGTGTGTGAGGTGTGTGTGTGTGTGTGTGTGTGTGTGTGTGTGTGTGTGTGTGTTTCCAGCTGCCCTTGGTGAGAGTAGTTCCTTTAGTCGCTTCACAACACATACCTTGGCTATTGGCATCTATTCCTTTACGGATGATGTCACCAGCTAGAAGTATGCCTCTGACAGCGCTGAGCTCAGTAATCTCGGTAGCGCGTTCTGTAAATGCATCATGCTGTAGTGTGTTCATGTAGGTAGGCGTAGGTTCAACTCCCGGCCCTTCCCCGTGTGTGTGTGTGTTTCCAGCTGCCCTTGGTGAGAGTAGTTCCTTTAGTCGCTTTGCAACACATACCTTGGCTATTGGCATCTATTCCTTTACGGATGATGTCACCCGCTAGAAGTATGCCTCTGACAGCGCTGTGCTCAGTAATCTCGGTAGCGCGTTCTGTAAATGCATCATGCTGTAGTGTGTTCATGTAGTTAGGCGTAGGTTCAACTCCCGGCCCTTCCCCGTGTGTGTGTGGGGTGTGTGTGTGTGTGTTTACAGCTGCCCCTATAGAGAGTAGTTATTTTAGACGCTTCGCAACACATACCTTGGCTATCGGCGTCTATTCCTTTATGGATGTTGTCGCCCACCTAGACGTGTGCCTCTGACGGTGCTGTGTTCAGTGGTCCATGTAGCGTGTTCCATACCTGTGTCATACTGTTGTGCGGTTGGGTAGGTCGGGGTAGGGTCAATCCCCATGCCTGCCAGCTGTGTATGTGTGTCTATGCTCCCAGCCGCATGTTGTTCATAGGTTATGGCTTTAGAGTTTCCGCAGAACACTTATACCCTGCCGACATCTCTGTGTTTGTGGATGGTGAGACGCAGCTCGTGGACTGCCTGCTGTGTTTGGCGACCTCCGTAGCGTGTTCCCCACGTGCGCCCTGCTGTGGTGTGGTGGGTTGGCGCTGTATACGTTACACTCCCGGCCTTGCCACATGTGTCGGTCTGTATCTCTCTTGATTTATATATACATACTTATGTTATGCCCATAGCGCTGCTCTTGCATGGACAGCTGTCTGTTCCATGTATCGCATATTTGCACGGATGACACATAGAACTGTGGTATGATGCATATCCACTCATTGTCCATGCAACGTCCGTATTCCGGCACGCCCTAGAGACATCTGCTGGATATCGTGGCAGACAGCTATCCTTGCTGTACTGACACTGTACCCGTACACTCCATACACCTTGTGTATAATTGCCTGTTTATGGTGTGTGTATGTCTATCTGAGCTGTGTGCATGGTCGTGTGTATGTCCCGCTATAGCCGTCTGTGTAAGTGTCGCCACTATGGGCAATCCTTGTAGACCGCTGTGTCATGTGCACTTCAGCACATACCTGCAGACCGTACTACCCCTCCTACGGCAGCGGCCTTAGATCAACCACTGCCCTAGGCGATGGGCTCCATGGCGCCCACCACCACAACACATGCTGCCCCCATTCTGGTGTACCTACATGACATAACTACTAGAAAGGTGGCCCTGCTAGTGCGGCACCCTAGGCAGCCGCCGGGTTGGCGTATGCCTACGGCCGGCTATGAGCACATCACAAGGCATACTTTTACATTCAGTGTTTTACGAAGGCTAGATTTTAATCCCAGAGGGGGTGATCTTATCAACTAAACTTTAGAATGCGGATTGAGATGGATTATTAGGTGGAGAGTTGACCTCGCACCAGGGCTGAATGATGATGCACAGATTAAGCCTCATTTGGGAAGCAGGTGGCTTAAACACAAATAACAGGAATGTAGTTTAGGTACAGCTATACATTTTACACCTATTAGTCCACTCTTTCAGTTGTTTACCACTGTTTTACATTGATATACTATACATATTTTCAAAATATATTGTTAGATTTATAATTGATGAGAATTAGGCATAGTACAATATCATATAATACATGTTTTCATAGGATGTTTTTAAAGATGTTAATATATGTGCGTGTATGTAACATTGTGTCTGCACTTTATATGCTGTGGTTACTTGTTTATTGTTTGATGAGAAATTGACCAATGTAAGTGTAAGGAGGGATATTTAAAGCCTGGATGCTTTTATGTTATGTGTAAGTCTGACGGAGCCTACGGGTGAAAGCACTTACTTGTATATAAAGGAACCTTTTTATACCATTTGGGCACTGTCCTGGACAATTTCTACGTTGACTGTTTCATCTACCTATGTGTTTTTTGGATTGTGCGCCATATGGTGCCAGCGGTTATTTTGTGTTGATTAGGTGTATTCCATGGTCAATTGACATTAATCATAGTGATTCATTAAAGGATCTTCTTTATAAGTGGGAACGCCATAGTTTAACCATCCTATGACCTTCCTAGTTGAAGTTGCTAGTGAGCCATTAGTATGTGTTCCACAGGTCGCCCATTTGTTCCGCATTATGGAAGCGAGTGATCCCCATTTTGGTGATGACAGATTGAGAGCTGTGTACGCCGGTATTCACATGATGGTCTGACTTTGTATGGGGAATGTCTAATGTACTCCCTATCTGTATTTCCTGTGCTATGCCTTACTGCAGCTGTGTAATTCCACCAGGTTTCCGGTTAGGGGTGCCATCTTGGTCGTACGCTTGTCCATCCATGGGAATTGCCTACTGGACACTGATATAGGGCTGTACACATTTCACACCTGCTTTCAGCATTATCCGGTGGATGCTTTGCATCATTAGTGGGGAGTAAGGCATGTGCTATACCCACATCCCTCCCACGAGGCGGGCCAATGGATTATCTGCCAAACAACACTGAGCCCCATTTCTGCATACCCAGGATCCCATGGCTGCAACCCTCGACGGTACACATTACACATCCTTCATGTGTGCCAGACTGGGATGTGGACGCACTTCTATGGACTCGACAATCTGGGGATTTCTGTTCATATGTCCTGCATTTCATGGACACTTGTCATCAACCGTAAACACGCTGGTGGTGCATATGTCTAGCTGTGCCATAGTCATGGCTGTCATTTCTTCTGGGTCGATCGCAGCAGGTTGATATTGCAAAAGGATACATTTTTGGAGTCCTACAATGGACACCAGTGTGCATATGTAAAGTGTAGAACTTGTTGGACTGTCACCATCTGGCCAGTGGTTTTGAATGATGCTGTATGTTCCCCAATTGCGGATGTCTGTTTGACTACCCATATTATGTGTTACTTGGCCTATCTATATCCATGTGCCAGTAAGCGGAAATACAGCAAACCTTGAGTCCTGGTCTTCTTCGTAAAAGACATTTATTGAACATAAACCAGACCAAAACAGATGATGACAAAAACGATACACTCCACAGTCAAAAGATACTGAGAGCTTTCACCCACTAACATGTGGCATCGTCAGAGTACGAATTACATTAGATAGTCGTCCCTTATATACTTCCTTTAGAGTCAGTTTAAACACAATGAATCAATAAACTTGCTCATAGTTAAGTGGACAGTGCTCCAAGTCTTAATGATAAAGTGACATATACAAACAGTGTTGCATACATTACTTAATGGAAACATTAATACAACAACAATGTGTTAATATAAATAAAATATTGGTGAATACAATCGGTATATTGATACATAGTTGATAATTGTTGTGAGTAAACCTTAGAATGTAGTGTGTTGATACTGATATTGTATATTAATGTGTATAATTGTTGCATTAAGTTTCCAAGTCATGGAATAAATAAGTACAATTAAATGCATATTTTGTATAAATATGAATGTAAATAAGAGTCACAATGTTAAACATAAATATGACTGTATTATAACTATATCAATATGATATGGAATAAACTGTACTTGTTTACATCTTGTTTTAAAGTGACAAATCTATGTCCATGCGTCATATATATGGCCCGTCGGACTGCTGTGTGTAGATATCTACATGTGAACCCCTCGTTTCATACCTTGCTTTGTTACTGTCTGTGGATTACCTGTGTACACACATCTATTACCATGCCATACCTTTCCACTGTAAAGGTTCTGGCATGGTGTACGGCTGGTTGGCCCTTAATCTTGCTGTGTGTTACATTGACCTGTGTCTATCTGGCAATTCGCTGGCGTGTCATGTGAGACCTTCTTGCTTCTATGGGGACCTGATCCCGTAATTGTGACATGCTTCCACTGGCCATATATTTCTCTGTCGTCTGGGATCTGTGTGTAACCAGTCCTTTCAGGACACTTTCTATTGTTGTTCTTTTTTGGTTACATATATGAGTACTTTGGTATGTTGTGCTATTATTGTGTGTGGAGCATTTCTCCACGGGCCTCTGCTGACACTGGACATATATCCAGCTAGCCTAGCCCGGTCAACATGTGTGAGCCAACTGAACACAATTGACGGGGCACCTTCTGACAAGTGGGTCAGGTTACAGATGCATAACCGTCGTCAATCCATACTACTAACACACACGTTATTCTATCCACATTCTATGTTTGTCTTATCACATAGCATGTGTTTCTCACTATTTCTAATGGTACTTTACATGGCATTGCCCGATTCCATACTTTCAGAGGCTGACAGGTTTGAGACATGTATAATTGACGTGGGGGACACAGCCTTAACTTTCCCTGCTGTGAGCGGATCACACACGCACACACGCACTTGCATTTCCTAATTGTGGGTTACGCGCAGGCGCACATGCATATCCGTATTCTGTTTACATATGTTTACTGGGTGTGTGTGGTTACGTGGTCTGTGTTAGTTGTGACCGTCCCGGTAACATATCTCTGATCCGGTTGATGGACGTGTGCGGAACGCACTTTCACCTTTACATGTGTGACAGTCTTTGCGGCATGGATGCATTACGTACACGTTCACATTTATATGTTCTATAGTCATAATTCAAACGGGACTGCATTCATGTTTGCCGGTTACTGTGACCACTACACGTTAGCTGTTCTGTCTCATTTATATGCATACCCATGGTACTTGCTATATTACATGGGTTTAACATTGCGTGACGGCTTTCACTGAGCCACGGACATGTCCGTTGCTTAGTTTGGGGCTGTCCCGCTCTGCTACACACATTTAACATGGCGGAACAGGTTGAACAGCTCAGCAACGGTGACATCGGGCTCTCCGTCGCTGTTTAGTATTGCATCGCTATGTTGACTTTGTTTCACATAGCGTGACAGTGTCAACATTGGTAACGGACATCTGGCGCAGTACGTCCGCACCACTGCGGGTGCCGTATGTCTGCGTTTGGGTGGCGGACAGGCATTATGCTGTGCCATTATGTCTGGGAATATATGGTTTCTTTCCATAGATGATATGGCATACTAGCAATGACCCGCGTCTGGATGTGGGTACTGCTGTATTTACCCATGGCAAGAGCGGCCGTAGGTCAAGTGGTGCCCTAGGCAAAAGGACTCCATGGTGCCCCCACCACATCACCCGCTACCCCCATCCTGGTCTACCTACACCAAATAAATACTGGGAAAGTGACCCTAGTAGAGCGGCGCCCTAGGCGGCTGCCTAGTTGGCTTATGCCTACGGCCGGCTATGTGTGTGGTCCCTCAGGCCTCGGGAACACACCACGTCTGTCGTGGGTATATCTAGCATTACACACATCTGGGCGTGGTTTATTGCTATAATATTCCATGTGTACAGACACGTGTGTTTGGACACCCTACGATAGCTTCTGCTATTGGCATACAATGCTGTGGGTGGTGCCGGTTACCATACATATGCCTTTCTCAGAAGCCGACTTCACACTTCTAAACACTAGTGTGGTCTCCTTTAAGGACCCTGAGCCAGTGGTAAACATTACTCACACCACTGAATCACTTACATATGCCTTCTACCAGCACCTACAGGACTGCATGGATCAGGCAATCCCATACAAAACTGAGACTCTTTGTACCAGAGCCAAGTGTCCGGTCTGGTGGACCCCAGCCATACACAAGCTGTACAACGAAAGGAGGAAGCTACTACAGGATGGAGCAGAATCCTTGTAAAGTAAGACACCCATGCTCATTATATGTGAAGAACTACATGCTCTCATGACATCATCCAGGGAAAATTCGACAGCTAAATCACCAAGGACTCGAAAGACAATAATAAGGCCTTTTTTAGCTATGTTAGATACCTGGGAGGACACTCCCAGATATGCTCAGACTGGGTTCAGAATGATGTGAAGATTACTGAACCTACACACATTGCCAACATACTGGCTGACAGGTTCGGTGCAAACTTCTCCCCCCCCTCACCCCCACATGGAGAGATATCTAGACCGGCGGATTGTAGCCCCCAGGACATCTGTAACACACAGGTGGGAAATGCTCTCTCCAAGGCAGTGAACACAGCATCCATGGGACCAGATGGTGTCCCAGCTGTGTACTCCACGAACTCAATGAGGAATTAAACCCACAGTTAGGACAGCTGTTTAATCTTAGCCTCACCTCGGGATACGTACCCATGTAGTGGCGCAAGGCAACAGGGGTGGTGCCTCCACTGACCCTGGTAATTACCGTCCCATTAGCTTGACAAGCCTTATCTGCAAAGCCATGGAGAAGGATCATAATGGAACTCATAGATAAAGACATAGGGGACTTGCATACTTTGGATCCAACCCACTTTGGCTTGGTCAAAGGCAGATCATGCCTTTTAAACTTGGTTGACTTTTTAGGAACAGTCACCTAGGCCATTAATGAGGGTAGAGCAGTCCATACAGCCTACCTCGACCTGGCAAAGGCCTTCGACACAATACCCCCCTCAGGTATCATTGATGACATAATCAGCTTGTATGTAAACCCATACATCGCAGGTTGGGTTGCAAACTGGCTGAGTGATGGAACCCACACGGTTAGAGTTGCTGGCGCCATGTCGGACTCACAAGTGTGGTCCCACAGGGCTCAGTCCTGGGTCCACTCTTTTTCGGCATCTACATTTCCAATGTACAAGCAAACACAGGGGGGGTTATGGCTGACAATGTTTGCAGATGACTGCGGACTGGGTGCCATAGTCGGAAACACATCTGACACGGATATCCTTCAGAAGAGCCTCACAGATATGGATAACTGGTGCCACAGACATGGCCTACAACTAAATGCCAGGAAATGCATGGTCATACCCTTCGGGAAGAACAAGGTTACCCCTAGCTACCATATAGGTGGCAATCCACTGAGCACAGAGGCTGTTAACAGGGATCTGGGTACCCCAGTTGTCAGTAACCATTCATTCAACACACATTGCTGAAGTAGTTAGGTAGACCTTCTACATTGCCCACCTGCTCAGGTAGGGATTCACATCTAGATCAGGGGAGGTCATCGTCCCCCTGTAGTCATCACTCATTAGACCTATGATTGAGTACAATGCCCCATTCAGAATGTATCTGACCCGACACCTGCAGCAGCTGGTAAGGCCCCGGCAGTTCATTGCCAAACAGATGCAGGGTCTCAGGGATATGTGTTATGCTGCCCAACTGAAAGGACTCCGGCTCTATTCAGTCGCATACCACTTGCTCAGAGGTGACCTGTGCCTGACATACAAGGCCATGTCAAACCCAGATTTGATGACTATGCTTCACCTAATGAATCTAGATCCCTCAGAACCACAAGGGCAGGTGACTTAAACCTTTACACGGTCATTAATAGAACGTGCTGGAAGGACAGATTCATCACCCAGACACTCACTATGCTGTGGAACTACATCCCAGTACATGTGAGGCAGAGCACCTCACTGGCCTTGTTCAAGAGGAGTCTTGACCAATGGATGGGAAATTGCAGATATACCCCAGGGATTACTTCAGTGTCACTGCTTGACAGAGGTACAGCAATATAATAGGCATAGTTTTCTTCAAACTGAAGGGGTGGCGAGGGCAACATAACTATGGGCTAGGCTTATAGATGCCCTTGGGTGGATAGCCTACTATGAACCTATGGACCTATGTACCTATGTTCATAGTTTGTCCCATTCACACTTGTCTATCCCCTGTCCTCATTCGTACGTGGATATTTCTGTGGCACATGATTGAACTATGTATTACCTGCAGGTATGATGTGTACAGTGCACATATGTCACGGTTGATTACAGTGTATCTGTCTACCTACCTCTGTGATACTGAGGACTACCACACATGCTTCACAGCATTACATGCATATGTCCATACTATTATTCGTTGGCCTGTGGGGGGTTGTCAGGGCAACAGTTACATGTGTCCCTGTTTGTGCACACATCATGGTGGTCTCTGACCGGCCTAGGTTGCTATCGTGGGATGGACGGTGGTGTTGGTGTGTGTTTGGGTTGTGTTTCCACTGCCGATACATCAGTGGGGGGTGGGGTTGGCACATGTTCCTCTTTGCAGGGGGCCCCATCCTGGACATTTGTGTCATGCGTCGACACTTGGCACATGCCATATGTCCTGTGATATTCCCACAGTCGTGTATGCCTTCCTGCATTACTACTGTGTGTTACTGACATTTTGTATCTGGTATGCATGGCTATTATGTTGGATAGCTTAGCCTATTTCCATTATATGACATACCCATTCATCCAGGCATATACCTGTTATTCAATCCTTTGCATTGGCCGTGGGTGTTTGGCCATCCGGCACCACTTTTATCTACATGTGATGTCCCACCTTCACCTTCTGTGCATGTGGCACCCTGTTGGGGAGTCCTGCTTGGTGGGCGGATGTTCCGCCCTATGTGTTGTGTTTGATATGTCTGCATAGCTAATCATCGGTACGGTGGCTGCACATACTGCTTTGTCCATATGTGTACAGTTATGGACACCGTGGCGTGTGAACGCCTATGGGCTTTCGACAGGTCCATACCACATGCGGGATGTACGCATTCTGCCAACACATTCACACGCAGCCATTTGGCTATCAGTACCTGAGGTGGGATGTTGACATGTGGGGTACATATTTGCACGCATGGCACTGCCTAGGACAATACTTCATACTACATTTGAGGTATACCCACTGTGTGGATGTGCAGCTGCGCAAGACTGCTAGCTGGGTTGGGTGGACGGTCGTACATGGGTGCGGGTTACTTGCTATGATGGGGCTGTTGTGTATTACATTTGCATGCATGGGTTCTGCTTCTGGATATTATGCTTCGGCATACGCCATCCTATGTGTATGTGACAGGCACGTTGCTGGGTGTAGTGCGTGTTGCTATGCACATGTTTGTCTATGTTTAGGGTATCTGGTTTCCTTCTGGTTGTTATATGGACACGGCTGCCCGGCTATGTACTCTCACTACTGCTGGTGACCATGCCCATGGGGCTACTTGTGTGTATGTGCGGCGCGCTGACATGCTGTGGTACACCTTCACTGGGTATGCCCACTGACAGTGCAGTGCGTAACGGACACGGTATTACGCGTATCCTTTGTTCCTTGGATGGGTACAGTTTGGACTTCATGGGTTACTGTTTGGTTCTCCATTTTGTGTAAATGGGTACTATGTTGCATACTCTGCATACGTTTCATTATCCACGGACACTGGCTGGTGCGGTTACTATTGCAGGCGGCCTGTGACAGTCAGCACTTTAGGTTGCTCCTCGCCTGCCGGCTTGGCCACGCCTACGGGCGCATCCTACTTGAGCTCGCGCACGTGCCCTCTGCACATGGTTGTGGTTGCGGCGCGCACTCATTACTATGCATGTGGTGCTGCTACGCCGATTATACACTGCACTGCCGGCGCACTCCTTACACCAGCCTTGCGCCGTGCTTCATGAATCCGGGGGCCTGTTTATTTTACTGTGGAGCTTTTCTCCCCAGGCCTCCGCTGAAAATGGACCTACGTCCAGTCGGACACTCCCGGTCAACAAATTAAAATAAATAAATAATAAATAAAATAAATAATAAGAAGAAGCAAACATATGTTGCAATAACTGAATGCTTTAAATGTGGCAGTACAAAATATTTAAGAATATGTTAGACTTATTCTTGGCAGTCTAAGAAAAGTAAACAAAAGATGGAACTAAACTCTTTGTGGTGTGTTATGCAGAGTTTTTAACATACACATTGTATGCCTTTTTCAAAGTATCCTGACAATAAAACATAACATTTTGATGTAATTTTCATGTGTATGCATGTGTGCTGCATGTGCACTCACATGTTTGCATACCTGTATGTGTGCGTCTGTGACTAAAAAAATATAAACAAGCATTTGTGGAGATCTCATTTTGGTTGTATGCCTAAATTCTTATTACTTGAGAGAAAACATAATCAAGTACCTGAGCAATGCACTGTCCACAAAAAAGGCACTTAATTTATTTATTTTATTTATTGACATTTGATTACCAGGAAAATCCATCTGGGTAGAAGCCCATTTTCAGCAGAAGTCGGGAGAGAAAAGCTCCATATTGTTACAAAACATTTTAAGAACAATAATTTTACAAGCTTCAAAAATAAAACAATATTTGTGGTTTAAGTAATTATAACAAATTAGACATAATATAAAAACATTGGTTAAGAACTGATACAAGGTATACGGCAATCATTTAATATTTAGAGAAACTTTAGACCATTTGTAGATAAATTAAAGGTAAGTTAGTCTAATACAAATAGGAATTGCAATATGAAGTGAAGGTAAACCAGACTTGTGGTATATTTAGAGAGAAATCCAGAGAAGAAAATTAGATAGTAGTAAGGAAGTAAGTGAAGAAGGGAGAGTAAAGAGGTATAAGGAATGAAAAGGTACTTGTTCACATTTAGGAATATAGGTTATTCTGGTTTTGAGCAAGAAGAGAGACAGATTTTAGCTAGAAAGTTTTTCAGAGTGGTTTTGAAAAATGGGAGGATGGGTATAGACCTGATGGATGCAGGTAAGGCATTGCAGGCCTTAGAAACCCTGTACGAGTATAGACAATACCCAACAGATTTGCTAGGTTTATACAGAGAGGAGTTTTTGGCCACTGGATCACAATGGCCGATTGGGAACTTAGTTGTGGAGAATGTTTTTAGTGCTGGACAGGCAGATGGATGCTGAATAGTTTTATAGGTGGTAAGAAGTTCTGTATATGTTAGTCGATGTGGCAGTTCTAACCAGTTTAGGCTTTTCAGTGCTATACAGTGGTTGGGTTCTGAAAGGGATATGTGCTGCAAATTTAGTAACCTTGTTATAGCATTGTTCAAGTTTTAATTTTTGTGAAGCCTGGAGGTTAGTGAGGATGGAAATGCCATAAAGATGAGTAGGGAGGAGATAAGTAGTGGCAAGTCTAGTTTTAGTTGCATCAGTGAGAAAGTTTTTGGCCTGTAAAGCATCTCTAGTATTTGATGAGTTTTTCTTAATGCAGTTCTGTATATAAAGGTCCAATGTAAGATTATGATCTACCATCATCTGTAATAGTTTGATATCTGAAGTGGCTTCAGTGGTTGTATTATCAAGAGAAAGGAGTTTAACTTTAGTTTTTTTTTTTCATGAGAGAAGGATTGAGGGAGAAAAAGTACCAGTTTGGTCTTTTTTTGGTTGAGCATGAGTTGTAAGTTGCAAAGCCATGTTTCAGTGGCTGCTAAGGCTTCGTTTGTAAATTTTTGGAGGTGTACCACGTTGTCAGATGTGCAAGTGAGTGTGGAATCATCTGCATATTGTATTAGGGTGGCCTGTTGTGTGGAAGTATACAGAGTGCTGCTGAAAATGTTAAAGAAGAAGAACCAAGCCTCGTGGTACACCAGTGGTGACTGGGAGGTAAGGAGAGAGTGTAGAGTGCCATTTAACTGACTGATAACTATTTCTAGGTTACTTAGTTTTCTTGACATACAGTTTGTCTGCACAAGTGAAATAATTCAACTTGCTCATTAATTTAGAATCACATTTATTTATCAGGAAAGTCTGACTTGGAATGAGCTAATTTCCAGTGGAGGCCTGGGGAGAAAACTACAGACACGTCTTTGTAACATGGGAGGAAACCCACAAAAACACAGGGAGGACATGCACACTCCACACAGAAGGCACCCATGCCAAGAATCAAACCAGTAACCTCTTGCTGTGAGACAACAATGCAAACCATTGCACCACTGAGCCATCTATTTAAAACAATGGGGCCTGTTGTTTCTAAGATGTACACTGAGAATAGAATACATACTTGAATGTTCTACATTTGTACATTTTTGCCATGGCAGGAATCCTCGACAAGTAGATATACAAAAATGGAAACTTTAATTGCTTCCTTTCAGAAATTAATATTTGTCTTTGTTCTGCAGTAGCATTGTGGATTGATCATATGCAGTCTGGTACTTTGAAATACTGCTGCATACAAGTTTGCATCTGGCTGCTTATGGCAAGAAAATAACGTCTGCTCCTGCTGTAATATCAAGATGACACAAACAAGCTTTGATTCCATCAGCAAAATGTATTAAAATCCAAGGAAATATTTTGTCAGGCATACTAATCTCCAGCCTATAATAATCAGCATTTAGTTGGATGACCGCAGATAAATATTAGGATATGACCAGTCTGTGACTCCCACCTGAAAGAACCTTTTCTAAGTTACAACAAAGTCATATTTACAAATTTCTGTCTACAAGCTGTTGTACTGATTTAATATGATCTTGCTAACGTAATTCTTACTATTTAGGTCATGATTTTTTTTTTCAAATTATATTCACTGTTGAGAGATGTATGTGGCCGAATTAAAAAAATGCTCAGATGCTGTATTTGAATCAGGATTTGTATGAATGCTCAAGCACTGGATGTTTTGAGAGTCAGCTAGGTCAGTTTCTAATTCCTTAGGATGGCAGTTCTTCATTGATGTATGCTGTTCTGCATTAAAACATACACTAGCACATGTCGGACCCATAGATGTGGAGTTGACAAATCGTAAATCAACAGAATGACTGTCACACCAAGATGGAATGAATACTAACACTCAGCAGTAAATGTGTGCACTACAGTAAATATGTGCACATATAGTTACCTAGAAATATAGATAAATACACAGACAGACAGATATGCAAATACAGATATAATAATAAATGTAAATACAGATGTACCTATATAGCTACATAGGCTTATGCTTACTTTGACTCAGCAGACTGAAACTACAATAAATACATATACACACAGACCTAGATATAGAGATAGACACACAGATAGACAGATATGCCAACAAATACGGATAAAGCTATAGCTAGCCATATAAATATAGATATATGTATACGTATGCATACATATTGACTTATTGCTGCTTCACTGATGCATATTCATCCAAACAGCTTTGCATGGAATGTTTCATATCACTGTATATTTTACTACAGTTAGTTGGATAGTGCAAGCCTGACGTGCACTTTCACTATTTTGTTTCACATTTTCTCCACTTTACTGAGATCATGGAGGCAGGAAATGCATGAGTTGGAGAGTAGGGGTTCTCATATGGGAGTGTGCAGGAGGCTTGCCCTCTGAAGAAAAAGATTTTTTTCTTTGCTTTTTTAAAGTTTTTTTTTTTGAGTTCTGTTTTTCAATTAAAAAATAATAGAATATAACACACTAGTATAACTCAACGGAATATAAGAAAACCTATATACATATACATGTGCATATAAGTATATGCATATGTATACATACATGGACACCTATAGATACATGAGTTTGTTTCCACTTGCCATCATTTGATCAACAGAGACAAATCATTAAAGGGAGAGTTTAGAGGAAGAACATAGAAGTTACCCAAATAACAAGGAAAGGCCAACAACAAACTTTGAAATTTGAAATTAATCCACACTCTTAAACAGAGCTCTGAAGAAATCTAACAGCATTTTCTTTTTCCTAAGAAGAATGTCTAATAGCAGGATTTCTATTGTTAACAATCTGTAGATAAGAACAGTAGACAATGTTGGCTTTGAGACGGTACAGGAGACAGTATGTAATGTCCTTCCGTGCCCAAAACTCCTATCAACTGGTAGCTCCCAAAGACCAGTCAGGGGAAGTAATGTTGTTGTGTCTTTTGGCTTTTCCTGGTTAGGGGTCACCACAGCGGAACTCCAGTCCGCTAATGATTGGCAGTAGATTTTTACGTGCCGAGTTGCCAGCTCTGACGCACAACCTTCAACGAAAGTACACCCATTCATGCATGTCTCCACACAGAAGACGCTTTAGCTGAGAATCGAACAGGCCAATGTCTTACTGTGAGGTGACAACGCTACCACAGCACCACCACCGCAGTAGTCAGGGGAAGTAATAAAGCAGCAAAAGCAGAAGAAAGCTCAGAAGTATGAGTAGAGAGGGCAGCACCCAGGTTAGAGTTAGTTCCATGTGGGGCTTACAATTAGGAACAAGAACAGAACAAAGCAACACTTTTTTATCCCTTCTAACAGTGTTACTAATCACTCATAAATGAGCAGGTATCAGTACATAGTGCTGCTTTTCCAATTACAGGTAGGATAGCAGGTCATGCCACAGCACAGGAAACCTCTGAGTAGGTTAATATGATTTTGGATACTGCCAGAGAAATTAGGATAACAGACTGGGAGGATAGAATATATTGAAAATTACAGTGGGCCATGTTATGGATTTAACAGACAGAGGAATAGAGATGCAAAATCAAAGTAGATTGCAAAGAAGACAATGCATGTAAAAGAAGAAGGAATAACAGAATGAAGCTGGAGAAAGACAAGTGGCCTGACTGGAGCAGAGAAATAAGGCAGATGGAGCCAGCCATTGTTTCAGGAATTATAGAGTGCATGAGGATATGGAGTTTACTGCAAACATCAATAGAGCTTAAAAAAACAATTAGTGAGATGGAGGATTGTGTTGGCTGCCTGACAGGCTAGGTTGTGGGGGGTGATAGTGGAGAGAATGACTGAATAGAGAGAAACAGCTGGAAGGCAACAAATGGAACAGGGTAAGGTAAGTTATAGACAGGATTGTCAAGGGATATTAATAGATGGGCAGAAGTGGGCAGAAAATGACAGACAAATGTGAAACATAGAGAAGGGCAATAGAGAAAAGGGGCACAGAGAGGCAGGTAGCAAGGATGGAGGAGAAAACTGAAGGAGGGGGAGACAGCCAAAGGTGAGTGGCTTTGAAACAGTATGCCATGACAGGGGTATTCAGCAGTAACAAATGAGGAAGGGAAGGAAAATATATAGCTGGTCATGCAGGGACATTACCAGTGGGTAAACAGTGGAGCAAGTTGGGAAGAAAGGGGAACACTTAGGCAGAATGCAAACATGAGTTAGGTTTAGCAAAAATAGGTAGTCAGGAGGAGGTACATAAATGTTTTCAGGATAACAGAGATTCAGGGGCAGGTAGATATAACCTACAAGGTGCATGGGGTACTGAGTGACAGTTGGTCACGAGGGCATCAGACAAAGGATGGGAAATGCAGGAGTGGTGTGCAGGTGTGCATGGTCTAAGCCCTCTTTATTGATTTTTTTTTCTTACTAACTTAGCTAGTGGACTGACCCTGAAAAGATCCATTTCCATCACAGCCAGGAAGGCAGTAATGATAAAACAATAAAGCAATAAAATTAAAACAACATTGAACAACTGAATAAAATGAGTGAGATCAGATACATTGAATGTGTTAATATCTACCAATGAATAAAGTGGGTGACATTAGTTACACTATGGGTGATGTGACGGGTTTCTACAAAACACTGGAAACATTTGTGAAATACAAAAGCATAACAGCTGCATAACCAGAGTGGTTTATGATTGCTTGACAATGAGGATTAGGTCTATGTGTCTTCTGCCCTGTTGTGTGATCTTGGATTTGATAAGAAAAAATATTATATATATATATATATATATATATATATATATATATATATATATATATATATATAGGTCTACTTCGTTTAAACAAAAATACGTTTAAAGGAATTGCACTTCCCGAGCTGAATCCACTGATCCTCCATTTCAATGAAAGAAACTGATTGATGAATTCCTTTCCCTGCGAAAGGAACCACTTGGCCACCATGGTGAACTATGGCCTCTCTTCCGTGTAGTGCAATCTTGGAGTTGGTATATTTAAGTGGGGGGAACCCCCCCCCCCCACTTTGGTGGGCTTACTTTTCCTCCATTTCAGTTGGTTACCATGGTGAATGGTTACCATGGTGGTCAAGTGGTTTGTTTCACAGGGAAAGGAATTTGGCATTCCATTCATTCATTGAAATGGAGCTTTGGTGGATTCAGCTTGGGTAAGTACAATTCGTTTAAATGTACTTTTGTTTAAATGAAGTAGATCCATGTGTGTGTGTGTGTGTGTGTGTGTGTGTGTGTGTATGTGTGTGTGTGTGTGTGTGTGTGTGTGTGTGTGTGTGTGTGTGTGTGTGTGTGTGTGTGTGTGTGTGTGTGTGTATCTATATATATATACATACATATATATATATATATATATATATATATATATATATATATATATATATATATATATTAGATATAGATAGATGTGTGTGTGTGTGTGTGTGTGTGTGTGTGTGTGTGTGTGTGTGTGTGTGTGTAAAAAACTATCATAAGGGTGCTACAGAGGGGTTTACCCCTGCATAACTGATGATTCTCAGTCATACACTACCAAATTATATGTGGGAGTATACAAAGTGAATGCAGAAAATATTTTTTTGTTTGTTTGATTAATGGTGTTGCAATGTTAGGTGGATCATTTTTATAACAGGATTACATCTTTCTCTCTCTCCCTCTCTATCAGTAATATATATGTATAAATTATATATAGAAATATAGGGTAGTGTGACAGTATATCTGTTTGTACTTATACTAATTGAGGATTACAGTTACGCAAGTGAAAATGGAGAAAATATATGTAATAGCAAATCATCAAAGCAAGTGGCAGAAGCCTTTTCTGAGACAT
This sequence comes from Protopterus annectens, assembly GCF_019279795.1. Classification (NCBI taxonomy): domain Eukaryota; kingdom Metazoa; phylum Chordata; order Ceratodontiformes; family Protopteridae; genus Protopterus; species Protopterus annectens. Next base: position 517,826,643 of record NC_056740.1, on the reverse strand, counting down.
GGAGGATAAGTTCAGAAGGCAATTCTTCTCTACGTTACTATCCCTGCTATTCAGGGAGGACCATCCCTAGCATTAGATCCTAACACTGAAAAGGCATGGTTTTAAGAAAGCAGAGATGTGAAGTTGTTAAATCTCACCGTTTATTCTCACTGATGGGTTCACAGCCTATAGCAAAGCTCAAGGTTTGCCTGTAGCTCGAGACCAAGCCCCTTATCCGATGATGCACTGCTGGAATTATCTCAGATCTAGTTTGCCACGGCACAGATCTCGGTATTCCAGATAGCTCGGACCATTATTAATCGATAGATTCATCTATTTGCAAGTTTAAAAACTTTTTTTCTTGACTTCTTGATAGGATAGTATGTATGTATATATATATATATATATATATATATATATATATATATATATATATAGAGAGAGAGAGAGAGATAGATAGATATATAAAATCTCTATAGTTTTAGACGTAGACTTAGTTTTAGATAAGTGCCCTGTGTTGGCTTCTGTTTTTCTATAGTGTTGGGCCTAAGAGATGGCCTTGTATTTAATCACTTTCTTAGGAGTACTTTGGTAGATAATTTCTTAAGTGTGTTGTTTCAATTGTTTAAAATTGTTTAATTTGATAATAGGGATGTCTGACAAGAAAGAGAAGCCACATCCAAAATCTGGCTTCAAAAAATGTCCGGATTGTGGACAAAAAGTCTCAGTCACTGACGGGCATGTTCAATATGTTTATTGTCTGGGACAAAACACCTCCAAGACTCTTGCAGTATATGTCACTCCTTCTCCACCATGGTACTTTTAGAGAGGAGGAGGAAATTAGTGGATAGGGGTTTAGTTCAGCACCCTTTCTCCAAAGCGCTGGGTGACCAGGATGGTGCTAGTAGATCCTCAAAGTCTTCCAAGTCCTCAGGTGACTTGAAAGCATCCAAAAACACTAAAAAAATGGAGGGTGTTGGGTCATCAGTTCCACTGTCCTCGGATCTGAGTGTCCCTTCTGTTTGAAGCCAGCTCACAGCTTTGGAGCCGGTCTCTGAGATTCCCTCATCTCCTCTGCTCCAATCAGCACCTTTGGTGCATTCCTCAAAGTCTTCTTTCAGCCTCTCAGATATGGATATGGACCGGCTAGTGCAGAAGCTTTTACAGGCACCAGGCCTTGCTAAATTGTCGGCTCCGATACCTTCGTCGGAGCCGAAGACCATTAACCCGGACTTGACTACTCCTCCTCCGAGCCATACTGGACTTTCAGAGCTGAAGGAGTCCAACCTGATAGTTGTTGAGCCTGTGAAGCCGAGACCTGCACTGGTGTTATCGGTTCCATCTACTCGGATGTCCTCGGCACCGACCGGGGACACTAGGAGCCGACACTCTCCTGTCGGGTCCAGGAAGGATAGTCATACTGATTTGTAGGTGCTGACTCTTCCTCTCTGGGCTTTGGCTTGGATGAGCTCAGCTCCTACCTCGGGCTCGGAACCCATGGCCTCAGTGTGGGAGGATTGGACTGTCCCTTCGGATCCGTCTACCCCTTCTCATTGGGGCCATGGTGCGTTCAATGCCATGAGGAGAGTCCAGTCTCCAAAGACATCATCAGCATCACGTCTGACTTCCTCCTCCCCTCAAGCGCATGTGTCCACTCCTGCTTCTACTGGTCCACCCAAACGTAGAGACCCTGAGCCTCCAGTAGCCTCACAGGGTACCCCCTGCTCTTCCTGGACCTCCCCAGATTCCCCCACTGAGGAGGTACCCAGGAAGAGACTGTGCAAGAGGAGGCACTTGGACTCCCCAGAGGAGTCTTTAACATCTGACACTGACTTGGATGAGTCAGAAGGGTCCCCTCAATCCCCCTCTGAGGATATATCCTTTGCAGAGATATTAGAGAACCTTAATCAGAGGGGCGGTTGGCAGTCCAAAAGCCCTACTGAAGATGAGTCAGTGCTCTTAAAGGCTTTTGTGTCTCAACCTTCCACTTCTTGGGTGTCTCTGCCTTATGATGAGCTCATGGAGCTGATCTCTCATAAGGCGTGGGAGTCTCCGGAGGCCATGGAACCTGTCCCTCAAAAGCTAAATAAGTTCATCTCTGCCCCAGTGGACAAAGCCTTTTTGACTAAGGGAGTGCCTGTTGATGCCATGGTGGTAGCGGCAGCCACCAGAAAGGAAACATCTGAGACATCCTTGTCTATCCATCCTCCTAACAGAGATTCTAGGATCATGGATAGATATGGGAAATGCATGTTTAGTTCAGCGACCTTTTCCCTTCGATCACTGAACTATTTAACCCATTTTACAAGACTACAAAGAGATCTCCTGAAAGAGCTAGGAGATACTCTCCAGGGTATGATAGCTTCAGGGGTTGCTGACAAAGTTAACACACAGCTCACTACCCTAAACTCGATTGTGAACTCGTCCATGTATCTCATATCTTACACAGCTGAATGGTTTGAGTAGAGCCGCTAGTTCAGGCATTGCTCTGCGTAGACAAGCCTGGATGCATCTCTGTTCCTTTGCGGAGCCTTTCAAGTCTTCCTTTATCAACTCCCCATTTGATGGCTCATCCCTGTTTGGGCCCAAGGTAAAGGAAACTCTAACCAGGTGTGAGCAGGAAGGCAAGACTCTATCTGTTGTTGGAGTCCGTTTTTCTACCCCTACTCGGCCCTATCCCGAGGGCCCTAAGGGCAGAAAAATGTGGTTCCTTAAAGCACAGGGAGCTTATCAGGACACACGTGGGGAAACCCCCTCTAGAGGCAGAGGAGGGGGTTATAATGGAAGACGCCACCCGCGTGGTGGTGGGGGGGGGGGGTCCACAAAGGCAGGATGACAGAGGCCAGTTCTCTGGTCAGCCCTACCAGTGCTCTTGAAAGGAGACTCAGCTGTCCGGCTCTGGAGGCAGTCGGGGGTCACTTATCTTTGTACCCAGAAGCCTGGCTAAGCATAACATCTGATACCTGGGTACAAAGCATCATTTCCAGAGGGTATTTCATACCATTCTCTTCCCCTCCCACTCCTGTAAACAGAGTCCCAGATGTTCCACCCAGTCTCACGGAACAAATAACTATAGAGGTCCGCAAGTTGCTAGAAAGAAAGAGTAATCCAGCCAGTCCCAGCAGACCAATTTGGATTCGGAACTTACTCAAGATTCCTTTTGGTTCCAAAGAGAACAGGGGACTGGAGACCTATTTTGGACCTCAGCAGACTCAACCAATTTGTAAAAATAGAGAAGTTCCGAATGGTCATGTTTCAGGCCATTCTTCCCTTTCTAGGGAAAGGCGATTGGATGTGCTCCATCAATCTCAAGGACACTTACTACCACATAAAGATGGACAGATGCTCCAGAGATCACCTGCATTTCTGGCTGGGAGCCAGTCACTACCAGTTTCGAGCCCTGCCCTTTGGTCTCACTACAGCCCCCAGAGTGTTCACCAAATGCATGGCAGTGGTCACGGCTCACCTGAGGCGTCTAGGATTCCAGGTGTTTCCATATCTAGATTATTGGCTCCTCAACTCTACCACCAAGCACCAATTGGTTCAGGCAACACAATCTACTCTGACACTCTGCCACCACTTAGGTATTACAGTCAACTTTGAAAAGTCTGCCATGTCGCCATCGCAGCATACCATCTTTATAGGAGCAGAGTTAGGTACCTCAACCACCACTCTACGTCTTCCAGTTGAAAGGGTCTCACTTCTTCACCAACACGTCAACTCATTGGTGTCAAGGAACAGAGCTACAGCCACAGAGGTCTTGAAGGTACTAGGTTTGATGGTGGCAGCAATTCTAGCGATTCCACTCACAAGGATGCATATGTGAATTCTTCAATGGCTCCTGTTTGCTCAATGGTCTTACCAGAAATTACCAATGAACCATATGATCCTCATCACAAATTCTTGCAAGAGAGATCTTCGATGGTGGTTGACATCTCTTCATGTCACAATAGGAAGACCCTTTGTGCTCCACCCCCAGTAGCCACTGTGACCACGGATGCTTCCCTGATAGGGTGGGGGTGGCATTTTCATAGAAAGACTGCCCAAGGCACATGGACAGATCAAGAGTCACATCTGCATATCAATGTTCTAGAGTTGAGAGCAGTACTTCTGACATTGCAGTACCTCCAGGACTCTCTTCCTCTAGGGACAATTGCAATTCAGACAGACAACATGTCAGTGGTCTGGTACTTGAACAAACAGGATGGAACCAAGTCTTATCCTCTTTGTCGAGAAGCCCTCAGGGTATGGCAATGGGCTGTGTCATCCCAGCATTTTCTGTTAGCAATGCACATCCCGGGGAAATCCAACGTGATAGCAGACAAGTTGAGCAGGACAATCCTGTTGCCTCATTAGTGGTCTCTCAATCAACACATTGCAGACTTGATTTTCTGCAAATGGGGCTGGCCTTGCTGTAACCTCTTTGCCAGTCATATCAATACCAAATGCAGAAGATACGTTGCCCTAATACCACCTCTGGGACATCCTTCGAAAGATGCACTCGTACACGATTGGCCTCTGGGTCTCCTATATGCATTCCCACCAATCCCATTGATACCCAGGTTTTTATAGAAAGCAAAATTGCTGGGAAGGACTGTTATCCTCATAGCCTCCCATTGGCCTCGACAGATTTGGTTCCCCTTCCTTCACCATCATCTGCTGGAGGATCCATGGATCCTGGACCCAGTTCCAGACCTCCTGACACACCTGTCAGGGGACCTCCATCCTTCATTGCAGTCTCTAAAGCTGTCTGTTTGGCTGATCCATTTCCCCAAATAGCCAGGCTTCATTCACTCTCAGATGACACAAGACAAATTCTATTGTCTTCTCATAAGCCATCCACCAGAAAACTATATCGCAGTAAGTGGAAAAGGTTCTCCATTTGGGCCAGGATACAAAAAATTGATTGATCGTTTCCGAGCTCCTTCATCGTCCATTTTAGAGTTTTTGACAATGATTTTTAAGGAAGGAGCAGCAACTGCCACAGTTCGAGTACAGTTAGCCGCCATATCAAATTTCCACCTTGGATTCGATGGGTTAAATATTATGGTCCATAAGTTATCTAAGGTTTTTCTCAAAGGTGTTTTTCACATGAGACCGCCTGTCAAAATCCCTTATTTTCCCTGGAATTTGAATTTTATGCTGTCTCAAATAATTCTTCCCCCCTTCGAGCCAGCATCATCTTGTGATCTCAAATTTGTGCCCTGGAAAACTATTTTTCTAGTGGCCATTACTTCTGCCCACAGAGTGTCAGAACTTCAAGCATAATCTATCAGACCTCCTTACATGATTTTCCATGCTGATAGAGTATCTCTCAGAACAAACCCCTCCTTTTTGCCTAAAGTCTGTTCTGAGTCCAATATCAATCAGGTAATTGAGTTGCCAGCCTTTTTTTCCCAACCATTCCAACAAATTGGAATACATGCTGCACAAACTTGACGTACACAGACAGCTAAGATTTTATCTTGATAGAACTAAGGATATTAAAAAATCAGATCAACTCTTTGTATCCTTTTTGGAGGCTAGAAAAGGTAGACCAGTGGCTAAAACAACCCTTTCAAAATGGTTATCGGATTGTATCTCATTTGTTCATGCAAATGATAACATAACTTTGCCACACAAAGCAAAGGCTCATTCAAACAGAGCCGTTTCTGCATCTTCGGCTTTTCAAGCTAAATTGCCCCTTGACAACATTTGTGTTGCAGCCACTTGGTCTAAGCCTCATACCTTTATCACTCAATACAAAGTAGATAAGGCTTCCAGGGACAGGTCTTCTTTTGGTTCCACAGTCCTGAAAAATGTACTCCTATGAGCCACCCAGGATTGTGGGTGCTAGGATGCTACCCATCAGTGAGAATAAATGGCAAGATTTAACAACTTCACATATAGAAGTTATGTACTTACCATAACGTTCCATGTGAGTTGTTGATCTCGCCTTTATTCTCACGTCCCTCCCTCCTTCCCCCTCCAGGCTGACAGTTGACCTAGAGGCTAGTACCATCCTGGTTGTTCAATACTTCTTCTTCCTTCTTGGGGAGTGCTCCCCTTACAGGGGTATATATATATATATATATATATATATATATATATATATATATATATATATATATACATATATATATATACGCAGCAAACAAGATCTGAGGTAATTCCAGCAGTGCATTATGGGATAAGGGGCTTTGTCTCGAGCTACTGGCAAACCTTTAGCTTTGCTATAGGCCGTGTTGGAGCCGAGGATCGGCTCCAAACCCATCAGTGAGAATAAAGGCGAGTTAAACAACTCACATGGAACGTTATGGTGAGTACATAACTTCTTTTTAGCTGCCCACTGAATTACAAGAACTTGTTTAGAATAAAGACAGCGTGAATTGGGATGACTTTTCGTTCTAGTCTTGCAGCAAGCTGAGGTGCAAGATTCCATTTCAGAATTTTATAGCTACAATGTTACAGTGTTAGAAGGAAAAGATCAGAATGATTTAACTGCAAAAGAAGAGATATTACTACATATATAGTCTGATATAAGAAGTAATGACCAGTTGGAGATGAATCAATGGAGAGGAATAAGGGAATAGTAACCCTGAGTATGAGCTCAGGAAACAGGGTAGAACTCTTAGTAACCTCTTCCAAGGGTCCTCAGCCTGGAGAACAGGATTAAGTAGTTTACCTGGTTAGAAGCAGGTGGTTACAATGCTAGTAGATTGAGGGGAAAGCCTATATGAATGGGAAGATCAGCAGATAAGTTTCATCTCAAATTTCCTCTCAACCTCTTAGTGTAATAAATCAGGACAAAACCTAAAATAATGGAGGGACAAAGGCCCAAAACTATGGACAGATTTTAAATGTTCCACTTATAAACTTAAAACATTGCTAGAATAACCAAATTTGTGTTAATACTAATTTTCTGAAGGATACAAATTCTGAAACTCAAATCTATGAGATTATTTAATTACTTCAATCCTCAGCAATTTACCAGAAAACCACAAATTTTATGAAGTACAGACCAAAAGCATGAGGCAAAAATCTGGGCATTCGGCAATCCACACTTAAATGTGTTGTTAAAAGAGGAGGCAGGAAGGCGCATTATGATGATGGTACCTGTACAGTGCAGAGGAATTAGGCAATGTGAAGGTTTTCAAGGAAGGATACAGCAAGGTCTCAAAGGAAGAGGATGACACATAGGATGGAAGAAATAGTAGAAGAGGCTAGTTGAGCGAAAAGGCAAAACGTGGGAAGAGTAGAGGAAGGTAGCAGGACAGCAATACAATGAACAAAGATATGGAAAATATAAGCAAGAGATGCAAAGGAATGTAGGAACAGGTGAAGAAGATTAGCAAGCAGAAGGAAGAAATGAAAAAGCCATGTGGAGTAGGAGAATGTAGGGAAGGAAATGAAATATTACAGATAGGAGAGGAAAGCAAAATAGGAATACATGATGATACAACAGGGAATGCACAGAAAGAAATGACGGATAAGGACGATAATGGGAAGAGAGTGATTATGAAAAAGTCAGATGATTGCAAAAGTGAGGTAAACTCAGGAGGAAATTTTTATTTTGTTTTTATACTTTATTGAACAGGTTAGTCCCGCAAGGCAAATGGCCTCTTTTCAGTGAGACCGAAGACAATATTTACACTAACTATAATTACCAGTCATGAAGAGAAAAGGAATATTAGAGCAGAAGCAGTGGGACACAGAACTGAGTCAGGATTATGCTTACCGATGCACTGGGAGACAAAACTGAGTCAGTATGGTGCTTACTGATACAATGGGAGACAGATCTGAGTCAGCATGGTGCTTTCTGATGTACTGGGAGACAGATCTGAGTCAAGATGGTGCTTATCGATGCAATGAGAGACAGATCTGAGTCAGGATGGTACTTATCAATGCACTGGGAGACACATCTGAGTCAGGATGGTGCTCAGCGATGCAATGAGAGACAGATCTGAGTCAAGATGGTGCTTATCAATGCACTGGGAGACAGAACTGAGTCAGGACTGTGCTTACCAATGTACTGGGAGACAAAACTGAGTCAGTATGGTGCTTACTGATGCAATGGGAGACAGATCTGAGTCAGGACGGTGCTTATCAATGCACTGGGAGACAGATCTGAGTCAGGATGGTACTTATCAATGCACTGGGAGACACATCTGAGTCAGGATGGTGCTCAGCGATGCACTAGGAGACATAACTGAGTCAGGACTGTGCTTACCAATGTACTGAGAGACAGATCTGAGTCAAGAAGGTGCTTAATGATGTACTGGGAGACAGATATGAGTCAGGATTGTTATTACCAATGCACTGGGAGACAAAACTGAGTCAGTATGGTGCTTACTGATACAATGGGAGACAGATCTGAGTCAGCATGGTGCTTTCTGATGTACTGGGAGACAGATCTGAGTCAAGATGGTGCTTATCGATGCAATGAGAGACAGATCTGAGTCAGGATGGTACTTATCAATGCACTGGGAGACACATCTGAGTCAGGATGGTGCTCAGCGATGCACTAGGAGACATAACTGAGTCAGGACTGTGCTTACCAATGTACTGGGAGACAGATCTGAGTCAAGATGGTGCTTAGTGATGTACTGGGAGACAGATATGAGTCAGGATTATTATTACCAATGCACTGGGAGACAGATCTGAGTCAGGATGGTGCTTAACGATGCAATGAGAGACAGATCTGAGTCAAGATGGTGCTTATCAATGCACTGGGAGACAGAACTGAGTCAGGACTGTGCTTACCAATGTACTGGGAGACAAAACTGAGTCAGTATGGTGCTTACTGATGCAATGGGAGACAGATCTGAGTCAGGACGGTGCTTATCAATGCACTGGGAGACAGATTTGAGTCAGGATGGTACTTATCAATGCACTGGGAGACACATCTGAGTCAGGATGGTGCTCAGCGATGCACTAGGAGACATAACTGAGTCAGGACTGTGCTTACCAATGTACTGAGAGACAGATCTGAGTCAAGAGGGTGCTTAATGATGTACTGGGAGACAGATATGAGTCAGGATTGTTATTACCAATGCACAGGGAGACAGATCTGAGTCAGGATGGTGCTTAACGATGCAATGAGAGACAGATCTGAGTCAAGATGGTGCTTATCAATGCACTGGGAGACAGAACTGAGTCAGGATGGTACTTATCAATACGCTGGGAGACACATCTGAGTCAGGATGGTGCTCAGCGATGCACTAGGAGACATAACTGAGTCAGGACTGTGCTTACCAATGTACTGGGAGACAGATCTGAGTCAGGATGATGCTTAGTGATGTACTGGAAGACAGATATGAGTCAGGATTGTTATTACCAATGCACTGGGAGACAGATCTGAGTCAGGATGATACTTATTAATGCACTGGGAGACACATCTGAGTCAGGATGGTGCTCAGCGATGCACTAGGAAACAAAACTGAGTCAGTGGCCAGATCTGCTGAATAATTACCTGACTGCTAAAGTAAATGGGTTTGCTAAATAATTTCCTCACAGTTTTTCATTAAACTAAATGAGAAATCAAACTTGGAACGGAAAGGTCATATTTATTCATTAACATGACTTCTCATCTTTAACCCCACTAACACAGGAACATGATATGAGTAGGTAACTCATGTTCACTTACAATGCAGTCTTAGTGTCTGCAATTGTTTTACATTAGCAACCAATCTTGGTATTTTGCTGGGAGCCTGTATTCCTATGTCAAGAGACTACAGGGGAAGGACGACATCCAACATTTATTTATTTATTAATGGTTTTCTCTTGCAGGTATGCTGATTTTTTTTTTCTTATCTTACTGTCAGGAAACAAACAACTCTGTGGACAGTGGTAGCAGGCAGGACAAAGTAGTAGTAGTAGGCATTCATTTATTTATTTATTTACTTATTTAGTTATATATTTATTGATTTATTTAGGAAATGTAGTTGAAATGGGGAAGGTTGTCCTGTAACAGTAACTTCAAATGCATTAGTACAGCAGCTTTTTCAGTAGCTTTGTTGATCTCACGTTGTTGATGATTATTAGAAGTTACTATTTGTCTAGGCAGTAATCTGCAGATGAAAACAAATGGTATTTAGAGTCATTACAATAAAGTGACCGTTGAAGTGCCTTGATGGAGATGAGGAGAGTGAATAGTGTCAGAAAACTGAAATACATGACTATGATCATGTTTCTTTAACTATTTTCAAAACCTGTCAGCAGAGGGATACACAGAATGTTGGTGTCTTTTTGGGGAGTGCTGACAGGTAGGTTATATATGAAAACATAGGACAGTTACATAATCTGCTTAGATCGAGTAAAGTATATGTGTCTATGAACAGCAAGTTGAACTTAATTCCTGGGGATTCATTAAAGTGCTACTGCATCCTGTTAAGGGTCACGGTAAAAAGGCCCTCTTTCCATGATGCAGTAATTTGCGATTCATACACACATTAGTTACACTGAGGAAATACCTCATTATCATCTCATCTGCATGTCTATGAATCACATTTAACTACAAAGAAGTACAGATCAAGTGCTTCTTGTGGTAGTTAGCAATAGCAGCCAAATTGTGTTACCACAGGCACCACTCCCCCAGGTCACTGTTCCACTCATACAAGCAGGCAGAAAAACACATACACATGCAAACACACCATATACCCCACACCTGTTCTTGTTGTCAGTATATCCACAATGTCTCCTTTACTTCTGACCTGGCAATTCAGATGTGATTACAGTAAGTCCTTAATGACAGACATTCATGTTTCACACTTCATATCTTTCAATAAATGCACACTAGGGCAAAAACTGCTTATAAAGTTGAAAGGTATGCTTGTCATTTTCTCTCTATCACAACATGTTGCAAGCATTGCATAATGCTCAAGCTCTTCAATATATATTAAAAAAGCTCCAGAACTAACTTATCAGTCAGTGCAGTGAGCTACTTATTTTGGAATGGAATCTCTAGTGTTTAGTACTGGCATAAAGGACTACTATCCAAAGTGGGAGGGTGCATAGTTTAAAGTCTGTGTAATGCCTTATACAGCACACTACCTATCCTTAATGTCCAGTGGTTCCCTGCACCTTTTTATAACTGTATACCTTTAAGGCACTTTATAATGAATATTGCTTATGTTTAATGACTCACCCTGCCTCATGATTCCTTACTGTTTAAGTGTTGCTCAGGTGTGAGTAATATTTTTTCCCCTGGTGTTTAGTATCCACCCCCCCATCCCTGTACTGTTGAAATGCTGCTCAGACATGAGTATACAGTTTTCCCTGGTATCTAGTGGATCCCCCATCTAATGTTGTAGACTCGTCTCACTAGTTTAGGGGTGTGTGGAAATATGATAGCCACCCCAGCTCACACACACACACACACACACACACACACACACACACACACACACACACACACACACACACACACACACACACACACACACATGCACACATACACCTCTCCTACTGTTAACTCCCCAGGCAGACGCACACAGTCACACATGCAGTTCCTTGGACTTATTCATGCATACACCTCCTAACCCTACCTTACCACTAAACTCCCTGGCACTTACATCTGTTGTGATGGATGAGCATGGCCTTTTGTCCATGTTTACTACTAGGAGATGTAAGGAGCAGCCATAGTAATTTACACGGCTGGCTCCATTGAAATAAAAATAAAACTCAGGACCCATGCAAACCATGGAACATTTAGGAGCTATTCTAAAGCAAATCTTTCAGTATTAAGTGATTACCTGGCAAAATTTCAACTCCCCTCTAAACCCTGTGGATTAAATGCTATCTCTGCTGAATTGTTCACAGAGACCTTGGAAAATCATGTCAATAAATGCATACAGATAGCTTTGCATATCGAGAATAAACACTAAACAAACACAAGAAAAAATAAACATACCCTGGTGGAATTCCAGTGTAAATAGCTTGTACAACAAAAGGAAGAAAGTCATGAGCAAATTAAGTCTATCAAAGCCAAATTTGTGGTAAAAATAGCCTCCCAGGCCAAGGACAACCATGAGGTTTCTTTAGCTATGACTACAACCTCAAAGGTAGCCTCCCAGGCCAAGGACAACCATGAGGTTTCTTTAGCTATGACTACAACCTCAAAGGTAGTCTCCCAGACCAAGGACAACCATGAGGTTTTCTTTAGTTATGAATACAACCTCAAAGGTAGTGCACAGTAATGTGAAGAACTAATTATAAATGGGCCCACCTGCACTGAGCCAAAAGATATAGCAAACCATCTATAATTTTCCCCTATCCCTCTCTCTCTCTCTGTCTCTCCCCCCCAGCCACACCTCAGAAAATATCAGTGAACATCCCCTCCCACCCACCTATCACTACAGACCAGGTCTTTGACGTGGCCTCCAAAGCCAAGAATACCACACCAGTGGGCCCCAATAATATCCTAAGATGCATCCTAAATTGCATGTGGCAAGACCTATCAGGAACACTAACACCGCTACTTCACCATACCACCAGACAGACTCCATGCCATGGGAATGGAGAACTGCAATGGTTATCCTTCTGCACAAATGTGGGCTATCTATGGACCCCAGAAACTACAGACCCATAAGCCTGACTAGTCTCACATGCAAAGCCATGGAAAGAATTACCATGGAAATGTTTAACAATGACATAGAAAATCTTTAGACACTGGATCCAACCAATTTTGGTTTTGCAAGGTCAGATCATGCCTGCTCAACCCAGTGAACTTCTTCAAGAAGGTCACCAAGGTTTTGGATGAGGACAAAGTAGTGCATACTGCCTACCTTGACCTGACGAAGCCATTTGATGCAATACATCACTCCGGCATTGTAAACAAACTCATGGAATTAGGTATAAGCCCCTATGTCTCCCAATGGATAGTGGGATGGCTCTGAGATAGGACCTGAGAAGTTAGGATGGATGTCCACTTTCACAACTAGGCTGGTAACTAACAGATTCCTTCAGAGCTCTTTGTTCAGCCCACTCCTTTTTGGCATCTAATTGTTTGAAGAAAAGGCCAATCTCAAGGGCCTTTTGCTGACCAACATTGTTGATGACTGCAAACCAGGTACAGACATAGAATCCCCCCAAGCTACAAATATCCTCCAAGAAGGGCTGAATCAGACAAATAACTTATGTCAGAGCTATGGGCTGAAACTTATTGCCAGGAAATTCATAATAGTATTCTTTGGGAAGTTGGCTACCCATGGAGACTACTTCACAGGTAATACACCCTTAAGAGTTGATCCAGTAGTCAGGGAGTTGTTGCCACATGCAGACAGTAACTAGGACTTGACCATCATGTGTTTATGGTAGTAAGGAAATCTTTCTATATCGTGCAACTTGGAAGCAAGGGTATGCCATCTAGGTCCAAGGAGGTCATTCTTGCACTGCATTTGGACATCATCACACCGGTCATTGAGTACAACACCCTCTTCAGTATGTAGTTGACCAGGCACATGAAACAACTGAATGTCCACAGAGGCTCTTCACAAAAAAAATTAAAGTGCATAAATAACATGTCCTAAATGGATCACCTTAAAGCCCTATCCCTGTACTCAATCTCCTACAGACTGTTGAAGGTGTGCTTGGCATACAAGGCATCCTTGGATCCTTCTCTGATGGACCTTCAATATATCTGCAAAACCATCAGAAATACCTGATTGGACATGTTGGAGGGACAGGTATATGTCTCAGAGAATACCCCTTTACTGGAATAGGCTTTTTATCCATGTGAAGCAGAAATTTTCCCTTGCCCAATTCAGGTGTAATTTGGACCAGCGGTTTGGGAATCAGAAATTCATCCTTGTCTGGAACCTATGTTCCTAATGGACAGAGAGGCAGCGCTAGCCTACATATACCCCATTGAATAATCTTAAGGTCCCTAAACTTTGCAGAAACATTTGGGATATTAGGCTAGTGTTAAAAAAAGCCCCTGTGGTTGGTAGCCTATTATACATGTTTGAGCCTATGAACTTGTGAAAAAACACACGTGTGAGAGGATAACAACACTAGTGTGTGCGTGAATGAATATGCACTAGACTGAAAGGGAGTATAGCACATAGGGAACCCTTCACCTATGAAAGTGTGACAACCACGATGAAATACAGTAGAATGTCGATTATTGGAATGTTGGTTAACCCAATGACCGGTTACCCAAACAGCAGTCCCAGAGGTGACGCACCATTCAGGAAGTGAAATGTAGGCATACAGTGTGGGTAGATGGGTAGATTTGTACAATAGTGTGTGTGTGCATACAGGATGCTAAGACAGAAGTGAACAGTATTAACCCTGAAAGACAAATTTACAATCATTGAAAGGCTACAAAATGGTGACTGTGTCACCAAAGTAGCATATGAAGCGAAAAGCTGCCATTGAATCTTTCTTGAAGAACCTTGATTCGGCTGATGGCTCATCAATGCCAAAGACCATGAAGTTATTAGAAAATATGAAGTTAGATGACGCTGTTTACAACTGGTTTCTTCAAAAACAGTCAACAGGTGAACCAATCTCTAGTCCTTTGCTTTGCAAAAAAAGCATTACAATTCAGTTAAAAAATCAGTGGACCCTTGACAACTTTTCAAGCGAGTAAGGGTAGTTGAAATGCTTCAAATCACATCATGGAATTCATGAATTACATATAGAAGGAGAAAATCTCTCATCAGACAAAACTGCAGCTGAGACCTTTAAAAATATGGTTAAAGAATTGGTTGAAAAAGAAGGATACAGTTTGGACAATATTTACAATGCTAAAGAGACTGGGCTCAATCGGAAGGCATTGTCTAGAAAAACACTAACTTCACAATGAGACTCTGCTACAACAGGCAGTAAAGACAGAATAACTTTGCTTGTTTGTGCCAGTGCTTCAGGAAATCACCACCTTCCCATTTTTGCAATTAGAAAAAGTAAAAATCCACAATGTTTTAAACACATCAACATGAACTCAATGCCTGTTTAAATACATGTCACAAAAAAAAAATGCATGGACGGACTGTATAGTTTTTATCAACTGGTTTTCTAATCTGTTTGTGCTGGCCATACTTGCAGAAATAACATCCATCTTCTGGCATTTTAAACAAAATTGATAAGTTTATGCAGCAGATGTTATATTTGCCACCGAATGTTTCCACATATTGCCAGCCAGTGGACCAAAGCATAATAGAGACATTGAATTCGTTATACCATAAGCAAGTGCTACGCAAGCTGCTTTTAACTGATGATGATGAAGAAAAAGTGTTATTAAAATGTACAAAAAGATAGATTTGAGAGATGCATGTTATATATCTTCTTCGTGGAGTGAGTTAAAAAATGTCGCTCTAGAATGAGCTTGGTTTACTCTTCCCACAAAAAGAAGAATCAGACAATCAGTCATCACTCACCGATGAAACAACTGTTGAAGAAATCATGAATATTCAAGATTCTCACTACACCTTTCTAAACATACTGGAAAATATTAAGATACAACCAAACACCCTAATACTGGGTGATTTCAGCTACCCTGCCATGAACTGGAAAAACTACTTGTGTACCAACACCTTTGCCCAAAGGGTCTTGGAATTCATAAATTCCAATGCCCTGGATCAACTAATCCATAGTCCACCAGGGGCTCCAATATCCTAGACCTGGTTATTAGCAACATGGGAAATCAATGCTCCACACCTATGGTCACCCCCTCCTTGGTCAGGTCTGACCATAAGCTAATCACCCTTGATATTCACATCCCACTCCCACCTCCCAGTAAGGAAACCTCTGTAAAAAACTTCTCCAAAGCCAACTTCATGTTACTCAAGTCAGAAGTGACAAATTTCATGACACCCATGCAGACAGGAACTGAAAGTTCAACTGCTGAATTCTACACTAAGTACTGTATGAGCACATCCACTCATGCATGAATCGTGCCATCCCCAATAGAACCAAGATGCTCTCCTCCAAAAAAAGGAAGCCAATCTGGTGGTCCCTTGCAATAAACAAACATTACAACAAAAGGAAGAAACTGTTGCAGAAAAGAGGAAAATCCAAGGATGCAAAAATCTCCCTTACCAGCTTCAGTAAGAAGCTGAGATCCCTCATAAAATCCTCCAAAGCTAGTTACGAAAATAAAATTGCCAAAGATTCCAAAGACAACCACAAGGCATTCTAGAACTATGTCAAGAATCTAAATGGCAATGCTCAGATCTGCTGTGAGCTACAACAGAATGGCATTAAATATACTGATCCCAAGGATATTGCCAATATCCTGGCAGATCGATTCAGTGCAAACTTCACCCTTCTCTCACCTCCTAAAGGGCCCATCTCAAAACTGAAAGAGTGCCAAATTCCAGTAATAATGGGCACACAGGTAAAAAACGTGCTCTCTAAAGCTAAGAATACAGCATCCATGGGACCAAATGACATCCCAGGCTGTGTACTACATGAACTACTAAATGAAGTGGCACCTCACCTAAGTGTCATGTTTAATCATAGCCTTACCTCAGGCTTCGTGCCCACTGAGTGGTGCACAGCTACAGTTTTCCCACTCCAGAAGGGGGGATCCACCTTGGATCCCAGGAACTACCGCCCCGTCAGTCTGATGAGCCTGATATGCAAGACCATGGAATGTATTATCATGGAACTTATAAACAAAGACATTGGCAACCTTCAAACACTGGACCCCATGCAGTTTGGGTTTGTGAAGGGCCAATCTTGTCTCCTGAATCTGGTTGACTTCTTCAAATCAGTCTCCAGAGCCATGGACGAGGGTAAGGTGGTTCACACAGCCTATCTGGACCTCGCCAAGGCCTTTGACACCATCCCCCACTTTGGAATCATAGATAAGCTTACTAAGCTGGGCATTAATCCCTATGTCACTCGATGGGTTGCCAACTGGCTTACTGACAGAACCCACACCGTAAAAGTAGCCGACTCCAAATCCAGCTTCAGACAAGTGACAAGTGGAGTACCTCATGGTTCAGTCCTGGGACCGCTCTTGTTTGGCATCTACTTCTCTGAAGTACAGGCCAACACTAAGGGACTCTGGCTAACAAAGTTCGCAGATGACTGAAAACTGGGAGCCATTATTGAATCCCCAAATGATGTAGGTATTCTACAAATGGGCCTTACAGAAACAGATGCTTGGTGCCAGAGTCATAGGCTCAAGCCCAGTGCCAAGAAATGTATAGTTATCCCATTTAGGAAAACATATGTACCCGTGAATTACCACATAGGTGGCAGTACACTAATCACCAAAAGTGTGATAAGAGACTTAGGGACATAAGTGGACAGTGGTTTCACCTTCCATAACCATATCGCCACAACAGTCAGGAAATCCTTCTATGTGGCACACCTTATCACAAAGGGCTTTTCATCCAGAAAAAAGGAGGTAATTGTCCCACTGTACTCTTCTCTCATTAGACCCATATCGTTTGTGGTGTTTTATTAAACGAACGAAAGCTAATAAGTTTTGTGGTCCAGTTCCTTCCTGGTCTTTGGTTTGCTACTTTTTCATTTTTACTATAATTGTTGCATGTTACCTAAAATCATTTGTTATTCCACAGAGGAATATTTGCTGGCAACATTATAATACTTGCTGTAGTTGAGGAGATTCGAAACCATGCAGATTCCAGTCATATGACAAGAAAAATAATTGTTAGCCTGTCTTGGCCCTACAGCTGCCAGAGGAGATGTGTACCAAGATAGTCACCATCAACCCCCTTTTTTCCCATTTTTCTACATGGGGTAGGGGTGTCATGTTAACTGCCGCCATCTCTCTCAGTGCAGTGCTACACTCCTGCCTGCTTCGACAATCGTGCCTGACTATCACACATCTTCTCTCCCACAATCCATCCACCTGTTTGCTAGACGCATTAATTTCTTCTTAGCTTCTTCTCATCTGACCCAAATCTTCTTCACTAGATTGTCTTCTGTTTTTCTGCAGATGTGCCCAAACCACAATAATTTGTTCTCTTTGATCTTTTCTACAATTGAAGCTACTTTGGCTTCTACTCTTATGTCCTCATTTCTTCATCTGTCCCACAGTCTGCATCCTACCACCCTTCTCAGGCACTTCATCTCCATCACCTCTAGCTTCTTCAACTGTTCTGTTTTTACTGCCCAGGTTTCTGTACCATGCAGTAGTACTGGTTGCACCACTGTCTTGTACACCTGACTTACCAGCTTCTTTGGCATTCTTCTGTCATAGACTATACCTGACACTCTATGCCAGTTGGTTGCAGCTCCCCTGATTCTAGCTTCAACCTCTTCATTTAGATTTCCCTTCTTGTCATCCACCCCTCCCAGATACTTGAAACTATTAACCTGTTCCACTATTTTCCCTTCTATCTCAATTCTCAGCTTCTTCTGATTTCCCCAATTTGCTGCCATTACTACTGTCTTATCTGTACTTAGTTTCCTCTCATGTGTCTTCAGTTTTGCATTCCATTCCCCTATCCTTTGCTGAAGTTCTTGCTCAGATTGTGCCTGTAATGCCATATCGTCTGCATACAGCAACTTTGTTGATGTGTCCCCTCTTACCTATTTGTGTTCCAAGATATGACTTACAATGTACTAGAGATGAATGCTGATACAATACTTGCAAAATAATGAATGAAATGGACACCTGTACATATTCCACTGTAAGGAGAGCTTACTTCATTAGTAATGCTTGCCACACAGGTATTTATATGGGAAAGACTTCTGTAGAGATAATTTTTAATGTTCAAAATGTAAACTTGCATGTCAATTACATGCTTTTTGCAGAACTGATGGCTAAGTCTTTGTGCATGCATAGGAAGTATCGTCTTTTTTTTGTCATGGAACTAGAACTTCCACTTCCCCATGGTCATTGCTCACCACCAAGATTGGTTGATGTCAACTGTTATACAAAGAATGAAAAACACATATTTAGGATTTTGTAATTATTCCTTGAGTGGATGTGAATCTTTTTGTAGCCAAGCATATTGAGAAATGGCCATTAGCCAGCTATGACCATGTAGATGTCTTACAACTGATGGCTGGGTGGGTATGTAAGAATTGAGGAACACATCTCTACAGGGAAATGCTACAGCAATGGGATGCAAATCACTAACATTTTGACAATGACTAATACAAATTATGCTAGATAAATAAGCAAGCACATATTTCCAGGAAGATATTTGCTTAGTGGTAGCGTACATAATAATCTCATGAAATTATCACATGCATGCTGTCACAGAATAGCAACAGCTTTAATATCCCTTATGTGGATTCAAACCCTCCACTTGTTGGACTGCAGTTGAGTACAGATATCATTAACATGTCGAACCCTTTGGGAAGTTACAGGAAAAGTACTTTTCTGAATTAACTGTCATCTATGTCCTACATACTAACCATCACTCATTGATGCCAGATGTGTACACATGCTGGCTATGTCTTTGAGCATGCAGAATTTTTTTTTGAGTTTTTGCCATGAGACAAGAACTATTATTCCCTTAAGATTCACTGATGGCCAACAACGATGTGCATTGCCAAGCTTTGGCCAGAGTATGAAGGTGACTCGCATAATGTATATTGCAGAGGATTGTCAAGTCTGGGAGTTTTTCCATGAGAAATGTGTACACATTTTCACAATTTGAAAAAGAGAGCACCTTAACAGGACAAGAATCCTGCTCCAGTGGCACAGAAATGGAAGATTAACATAATTGACAGGTTTTTCCATATGAAAACTTCCTCAAAGCAGAGTCCATAGCACTTGACATATATGTCATTCTACAGTGGGAATTTATTTTGCACTGCATTGCCATGCTCTTTTAACTCTCCTTCATATACAAGTTACAAGCATTGCACTGCTGGTGAGAGGTTGGCTTAATGGTTAAGATGTTTACCTTTTAGATACAAGGTGCAGGGTTTGATTCTTACATGGGCTGACTGACTAGGCTTACAATGGTCTACTAGGGCAGGTAACCTAGTATGAACTGTGGGTATAGGATGGAGATGAGGGCTGCCATTGCTTTCTGCAGAGATGAGGTACTCCAAATATTCTTGTGAAGTATTTCTTGTAATACCTTTTTACCATGGATATCTTAAAGCATAATAAACCTGTACTTCATTTATTTTATTATTGTGAATATATGCTTAATGGCTGATCCAAATTCATATGATTGTAGATATCATTGACACATTAGGGATCTTCACCCAGGTGTGGGATGTGTGCACAGGCACCTCACGTACATTTTAGATAACACGGATAAGTATGTGGATCAAAGATCAGTCCTATTTCACAGTGAGTGTACCTTTAAATGTATTTGTGAGAGTGAAGTGTTTGACATATCATTCTGAAGTATTATCTTTATGAGTAACTGAGCATGGATCTTTAAAACAGTCATTGACTGACCAGTACTGTTAATGAGGTGCTTTTGAAAGGCATTAGTTTGTCAGCCCCTTCCTCCAACACTGTGCTGCTCAGGCAGGTACACATTGTCGTGCTGACCCCACCATGGTGTTTATCTCCAGTGTTTATCATGCAAATTGAGTGATTCAGAAAGTGTAATAATTTGTGAATTAATTAGCATATTCATTATCATGTGGGATTATCTACATGTCCCACTGCAATGGTGGTCATCCGAACACTTGTGTAAACTTGTTGTACATGACAGTGTAGCTTGTGTTCCACCTCAATATTGTTGATATGCTGTGCGCCTGGTAAGTGTACATTTCTGCATTTCTTTTTCCTTTTACATTTATTATTGGGGTGGGGAATGCAACTGGACTTTGCATTGCTGGTTATATTTTACTAGGTTACAGTTATTGTTGACTATTGGAGGGGAGATGAACATTTTGTTGTTTTGACAGTTGATTGCATTTTCTGGGGTGCAGTTTATGTTCCTATTAGATCTATGTATAACATTTATTGAGGTTGCATTACTAGTGACCTGAGTCAAGATCACCCTTTTCATTCCATCACAACAGGGATGTGGCTCCTACGTTTGCGTCTTTACAGAAGCCTCATTATTCAGAGGCTGAGAATAAGGTGATACCACCAGCCCACCATCTCCATGCTGAGATGGTCCTTGATGTGCATGCCTGTGACAAGCCCTTTTGTAACCGTGTCTGGCTGCAGGTAGTTGAAGATGTCAATGCTGTTGGTGCCCATAGCTGTGAATATGAAATGGTCCAACATAGGGCTACTAATATGATAATATTATAAACAAGGGTAAGGTCAGAGCAGAGGCTGTGACATAGGAGTGTAGGGCTACCAATGGTGAGCCATCCACCGTACCACCACTTACCATGAAGGAGGAGTTTCTGTCATCACTCAGGGATGGTAGTAACCCATGAGATTCACAGTGCAGTGCTGGATGTTGGAGAGGAGATGGACAGGCCCCAGAAAATTTCCACTATCAATGCCTTAAGTATGTCCTTCATACACTTTTATGTCCACTTTTGTAGCTTGCAGTCATTTGATTTATTGTAATCCCTCTCTAACCACTTGTGTGTAGGTGCATCTGGCACTGATGTGCAATGACCACCTGCATATCATAAGGCCATAATTACATGTATTACTTCTGTTTATTACTAACTGAAATTTTATTGCTTGCACATGTGTGTATTTCTGTTATTTGAACTTGAGCAGTATGAGAATTTTTAATGTTATTTTTTTATGTAATTCACAGGTATTGCATTGCCTGTCACCAGCACTATGAACCTATGTTCATATGAAGTTGGAGGAGTATTAGGCCCTGATGATGATGATGATGATGATGATGATGATGATGGGGATGAGCTAGCACACTCTGTGACTGCAGGGTTTATGTCTGACACAGAGAGTGTGGCCCCCACATCCCCTCCCCACATCCCCTCCCCACTCTATGAACGCTGTCAGTATGCCTACACATAACCATAACATCGAGCCATCTGACAATATACAGGTTGATGGCAGGGTAGTGTGGCAGCTCCAGAAGTAGACATGCCCAAAACTCCACCTAGCCATCTTGGGAGAGAGGTACCACACAGGGGGTCAACAAAGGTGCTCAGAGAAGGTATCCTTACTGGCCTCCCCCCTGAGTTTGGTGTGTCTGCAACTGTCATCTAAAAATGTGCATGGTCAATGGGGCCTGGGAAGAAGTTGAGAGACTAGTGCATGTTGTGCATGCTGACCTACTGGGCTGCATGAACTATGTGTATGACTCACTGGACAGGATGAATGACAGACTGGACTGTGCAGTGTCTGTTCTAGGTCATTTGTTAGGAGAGGGTTGGTACCCATGAAGCTGGTCAACTGGTGCATCCTCTGATGTGGCCATGGCTGTGCCAGATCCCACTACCACAGTGCTAGCACTTGCACTGCTTCATCAGCTGTGGATGTGTCCACTCCCAGGTAAGGTCATCCAAGTGGTTGTGGCTGTTGACATGGTTGTGATGAGAGCTCATCTAGCAGACACTGTTCACATTCAGGTAGCACACCAACTTCTAGCCAGGCTTGTGAAACAACTGGTACAAGTCCTGGTAGAGACAGTTCTCTTGGATGGATGCATTCTCAATGGTTTTGATCCTCTCCTATAGTGCTGGCACATATGCTGAGGCTATGTCACTGGATAGAGAGAGAGAGAGAGAGAGAGGGAGAGACACACACACACAGACACACACACACACACACACACACACACACACACACACACACACACACACACACACACACACACACACACACACAAGCATACACACTTTAACTCTGTCCATGACGCCTCACACACATGCACACAAACTTTACCATGGACTTCCACACAATATAAACACAACATGTAGTACTCATACACTTCCCTGGAAAGATGTGCACTCCTGTCAATGTTAATGTTGGCATCTGCTGAGATCTTATGTAACTTATGTAGTCAGTTTATTTGCATTTGACTACCTATTAGCCAATGGCATGAATATTCTGCTTTTCTCCATCTGGTATGGTCATCTCCTGATATTGTCTCCATCTCTATTTCCTCATCTGTCTCAGCTGCTACTGCTTGTGGTGCTAAGATCTGTGAGCCCTATACACAGTCACCCTGCTATAGCCATTTTCTAATTATGAAACTATATAAGATGGCATGCACTGTTCATTTTTGGCACAGGTGGCAGGGTCATAATGCAGGGCACCTCCCTGATGTATCCAGGCAGTGGAGTCATGAGTTGAGCAGCCCAAACACATACTCCATATTGTTTCTAGTTTGTGCATGGACATGGGTGTAACATTTCTCAGTAGGGTTATGTGGTTTTCTCATTGGTGTCATGAGTCAAGGTTCTAGGGCATATCCAGGATCCAAAAAAGATGTTCTTATGGGAAATCACCCCTTGCAAACCTTTGGTAAAGGTCATAAGTACGCCATATGTGAGAGTGGTGAAAACTGCCTGAGTGGCCTGTACAGACATTGTAGATGATACCTTGTTCATTACAGACCACCTGTCAGTTGATAGAGTGATACACGTTGTGATTCCCATACCTTATTCCCATTTTTCCAGGTGGGGCCTTTATTTCAATACCTGTGCAGTCTATGGCTGTCAGCTCCTCAGAAAAATATGCTATAACATTGAAGTTTTGCTCTGTTCTAGCTCATTCCTCTTCGGAACATGGAAACAATGCATGTTCTTCCACATGCTGAAGCATAGCACTGGGGATATGGTGGAGTATTCGAGAGTCATAAACCTGTGAAACCCATATGTTTGTCCCCAGTAGGTTGCAGACTGGTCCCTGTAACTAAGGCACATAAAACTCTACACACCTTAGTATCCACAGGGTACCCTACACCTTTGAGGGTGACATCTGGCACCATCAACATCAGCAGCAGCTTCTATAAGAGCCTCTTTCAGATACAGATTCACAATGGTTGCAGCAACCCCTAACATATTTTATTGTTGTGCCTGAATCTGAGCATATAGTTGATTTTGTCCTAAGTTAGGTGTGGCATGTTTGTGCAATATTTATGCATTTCTGAATTGTCCCAACATGTTTTTCCTTCATAGGAATACAACAGTGCTCATTATATGCTCATTAAGATACATCTCAGCTCAGCCTTAGTTTTATGTTGGCCAAGTTGTGTTATGCTGTGGTCTGAATTGCACACACCCTGCACATTGTAGCTCATCATGCAAACTGGCATTGGCTTAGCTCAACGTGGGAATTCCATCCACAGTATTTTCCAGGATAGCTTAATGATCTCTCTCCGGTACTAGTATTCCCTTCCATGCCTTTTTGGCAGTGCCACCAGCAACTAGAATTAGCCCATTCTTACACACACCAAGAACCGTACTGCTCAAGTTTTCCCTTCAGAGCTATGGACAATGCAAAACTAATTTAAAGACAAGGCTCCATGTTAGATACGTTTTTTTTTAAATGCAGTACTATCAGCTTAGAACTTCTCAAAGTTTGAGGGAATGACCAAAGGTTTGAAAAAAAATAGGGGCATCCCTCCAAAATCTGGACAGCCAAGAAACAGTTACAGTTTACCCATAAAATAAACCAACCATTAGATATTTGTATGGTATCAATAGACTTAAGTAGTAGCTCTTTGAAAGATGGAAGCCAACAGATGAGAGATCACCAATGTTAGTAACTGCTCTTATACACATTAATAAACCACAAGTAACCTACTTTAGAAAGTGAGTACTAAAGGTATTTAATTGAAATAAATACAAATAATAAATGTTGTATCTTTCAGCTTTTCCCGGTTAGGGGTCATCACAGCGGAACTCCGGTCTGCTAATGATTGGCAGTAGATTTTTACATACCTTGTTGCCAACCCTGATGCACAACCTTCAACGAAGGTACGCCCATTCACGCATGTCTCCACAGAGAAGACACTTTAGCTGAGAATCGAACAGGACAACGTCTTACTGTGAGGCGACAACTCTACCGCAGCACCAAATATACTTCATAAAATCAACTATGCAAGCACATATAAACCTGCACAGAGAAAATACAAAACTAGAAGTTTTAAACAGAAAGGTGATACATGGAATAACTTCATCTAGTAGCTTATTTGGATTTTCCCATTGCACCATCTTGCTAATATGTATACAAGTACTTAAAATCCAACTAAAACCACACATATTACAAAACCAAAAAACACATCCAAACCTAAAACAAAAACCAAGCCACAGCAAAAAAAAAAAAAAAAAAAAAACATGCAGAAGCATAACACACAAACCTCAAGAACACAAGACACAAAACAATACTCATAAACAGCATCAAACATGTATCACAAGTGCACATCTCAACAATACAACCACACACTACAATATTAAAAGCACACACGCACAATGTTAATAGCAAAAGCACCCTCACAACAAACAAAATTCATGTCATGCTGACACTGACAACACAACAATGTACAAACATGCATAAACACTAATAGCATGTTCTACTGTAAATATCTAGTAGAGGCTAAGTGTATTCCCCACCTGCAAAGCTCATGTTTGCTCATGCTTTATCAGACAGGGACTTGTTTGATGAACTGAAGAAAAAGAGGGTGTTTTTGGAATTATGCATACTTCCTCTCTCCAATAAGAAAGCTATAGCGAGTGTTTGAACAACCTAGGGAAAGAAATGGTAAACCACTCTAATGGACTAACAGGTGGCCTACTTTCTACCCTAACTCCCACTGCCATGGAAATGGATAGGCAGATAGACCTTACTGGGTAGGAATAAATGACCATTTAAGACTATCACCTAGCCCAGGAAAGCCATCTCCCACTACTGCTGAATGAATTAGCAGTTTGTGTGCAGTTAGTGGTGACACTGAGCAATGGTCCTGTGGCAGCGGGTGGGGGGGGGGGGTATCAGAAGTTTTTAAGGCCTTATAAAAGTTTAAAATTAACCTTTGAATCTATAATTATATGCCAATGAATCACAATAAAAACACAAATATTATAGATTTACATTGATCAAGGAGAACAATTCATTCACTTATTCAAAAACTATGAAGGCACTAAGCCCTGATCTTAAACCACTGCAGCACAAGACAGAATGTTCTGTTTTCTTATCAACATACAGTCTACACAACTATAAATTCTGTACCAGCAATGTTGTTTCTGAATCATTAACCAAATACTTTTTTCAAATGTATGGATATTTTGGTGTCTAAAGATCCATGCCAAATGAACAGTTTAAGCATACATGCATTAAGATACCAGACAGAAATTTTCATAACAGATAACCTATATTGGTAGGTGGCTCTAGTGCTGTGAACTGGCAATCAGCCCATAGTATATTTTAAAAGCATGTTTTTATGTACAGAAAGCAGATGGGATGTGGAAATGGTCAGCAGACCAGACTTTATGTGCTCATGTCTGAAGATTAAAAGAACCACAACTAAATGACTTGGCTTTATTGGAGTGCCCGATGACCCTAAATGGATTCCAAAAAGATGACTGACTAAAGTCATACCCAAAGAAAGCTGGATGAAAAAATGCCATGTATCAGGAGGATTGGACATCAAGTTCCATATACATAGAAGGATGGCTACTCAATCAAATGTTTTGGGATGAACAAGTAACCAGACTTGTTCTCAAAGGCAGAATTCCAGGAGGAGAACTGCACATGAGAAATGTTTTATCGAGGGTATTGTCCCAAACCTAGTAGGGCCTAAAGATATGTTACACTGAGCGCACAAGTAGAAATCACAGACTGAAACTATGAGCAAGAGACATAAGCTGTAAAGCTGAGAATAATAAAATGTGATACCTAAAGTCAAGTACCAATGCATTAGTCAGAAATGTATCAGGTCAACGATGAGTTTGTGAATAATTATACCAAAACTGAAGTGCATTGAAATTCTTTATGTTATCATGTAAATGAATACCTTTTACAAAAAACAAATGTTAATATTTTTAGAGTTGTATTATTTGCCCTACAACTGAATAGCTAACTGGACGGACCTTTATTACATAAAGCAGAACTGCATATCAGTGCATGTGTGTGTGTGTGTGTGTGTGTGTGTGTGTGTGTGTGTGTGTGTGTGTGTGTGTGTGTGTGTGTGTGTGTGTGTGTGTGAGTGTGTGTGTGTGTATCCCAAAGAGTATACTCACAGAACAATTTTAAAACAAGTAAATGCAAGCTTGAAGTGTTCTACAGTCTTCTGTGTTATTACCAGTATGATTAGGTTTAAGGGCCTGTTGAATATACAACGTGTTGCAGATAAACCTTATAGCGTCAATCATGAAAAATGCATATATCTTCATAGCAGAAAAGACTTTAGTTGGACATGTAAAACATATCCTCATAAAAGTATTGAATATGTGTTCATCAGTCAAGCAATATCTGAGAGCTTCATGCTTCATAGATTAAGGAGCATTGTCAGATATTTAACTGCATTTTCAGTAATGTGGCTACATTCAAAGATGCATACATGTAAAACAAGAGAAACTACATGAGATTCAAGGAAAAAATAAGAATCTATTGTGATTATATACAAAGCAGGCCTACACTGCAGCAAGTTAAGAATTATTGCTCTTATGACAGTAAGCTCAGATATACAGTACATTTAAAATCTGTTGTGGTAGCAAAATTGCTGCATATTTGTTCATCTGAAGACAAGACTATGCATTATTAGGGCCATAATTTTAAATTCATGAGGACGTAAAATGAGAAGCAGAGGCTGATTTTCCACTTTATACCTCAGCAAACTAATTAATTCTGTCATTATGGCTATTAATTAAAAACAAAAACAAACAAAAAAAAAGTGTAATGTAGTGTCACTTGAAGCTGTACAGCCTTTACAGAAATACATTGGGAATATAGTTCATTATGACTGTAAATTCAAGAACATATCATTGACAGTGTAAAGAATACAGAATGCTCAGTGACAAGTCAGGAATTTGGATTGTAACTATAAATTCAAACACAGGAGTGATGCAAAACCACTGGCATTTAATGGTGTGAGTTTTTCTAGCACCAATCTAACAATATTTATTACAACTTTTAAGTTGCTAAGCAATGAAAAACAGTGAAGTCTGAAGATGACAGTGTTTCTGCAGCAGCAAAATGAAGTGTGTGGCTGCATTTTAAGAATCCACAAAATACAAAAATGACTGACAGTGGAAGAGGTGCAGGTTCATGCAATATTTTCTCTAGAATGTGAACACTGGTGCACAGTGCAATCACTTATACAAAGTGAGGATGGGCAGAATTCTTTCAAGGGATAAGTAGTGGTAAATATACAACTAGATATTCCACCAGCTATCACATTATATTATCCTCCTTAAATTGCAAACTAATTTAAAAATGTTTCAGTATATAGTCAAATTAGTATTCTTCCTATCATATAATATAATGACACTTCAGTCTCTCTCTCTCTCTCTCTCTAATTGTATATCTATGTGAAACACGTAGACTCTGATTCCAATGTATACCAAGATATCCGAGACGTCAGTTAACAGCACAGCTCAGTGGGAAGGGGGCTGTCACTATAATACACTTGCTATACAATATCAGTAACCCAACATAATGAGAAAAGCACATGAAAGAGAGAAACCTGGTTTTCAGAAGACTAATTGCATCATTATCAATAATACTGCTGAAAGACAGAAGTCAGCAACATGCTGAACCTTTGTCTGCCTTGTCTTTGTCATTACAAATCAGTGGCATTGAGTAATGACACAAGTAAGTGACCTACAAGAACCTTTATATGTTCACTAGTGACATACCTGTAATGACAAATAGTGATATGGTGCAGTAGACTATAGTTCATCAGTTGATGACAGCCCAAACCTCGGCTAGATACACATCTAACTGTAAGGGTAAGCCTCTGCTTGTGGTGTATAAATCATGTGATGTCAATGACCCTGCCTAATGTCATAAAATAAGGAAACAAGGGGACCCTGTAAATATTCCATTGGCAATGTTGTTCTGCAAACTCACTATTCATTGGAGACAGCATAAATTCCTTATTAACAAAGTCTCATGACTGCAGACTGGGGACCCTACCTTATTTCTGTTTCCTCTAGCAGGCGATTAGATACTCTAAATAAATTGACTTCTCTTTTTTATTTACCTCTTGACTGTTTGTGTTAATCTTCTAGACTGCCTACTAAATTGGAGGAGATAAATCCCACACATCATGTAAATAGGCATTAGATTTTACTCTACCTTATATAGTAGCATTCACATAGATTCACCAATTTCCTTTACAGTTGTTTGTTGCTTGCTTTTCGATTTTCTGCCTGTTTAATATCCCAATCTTCAGAGATTGATATAGATTGTTCTTATTCCTTCTGGCAAACTTGTCTGTTGGTTGTTTGTCGACCTGCTCCAGAGAAGAACACAATGCAATGCAATTTATTTTAAATTATATTTTTGTTTGAGTTTATCCTGATTGTCTGCAATCATAGTTAAGAGCTATTACTCCTGCATTATAATTTTCTATTTTTTTCTTGTCAAAATGAGCCTTCTGCCTATGTCCCTTGAACGCCATATGCTTCTGTGTATTATTTCACTAAGGGTCTTATATTATTCCCCTTCTATTTCTTTCTTTCTTCTATTTAAAGAAATGTCTGAATTCAGTATCTGTTGACTGGTAAGATACAGTAAAGGAAAACTGATTGAAGGAGAAAACATAATACTAATTACCTATTCTTTCATGTTATAAATTATGTATTTAAAGCTGAATTAATCATTAGTCACAGAAAACTGAATAAACCATCAGCATTTTATACAAATAAACAATAACACAAACTTAAAACAATCTGCTATCATTTTGTGGTATTTTCTAAAGTGCTATGTGGAAGAGAAAGGAAAAAGGAATAATAATATGATATATTCAGCGTTTCCTGGATTTGTGTCCTCTCTGTGAGCCATGACCCCTGTGAAACACCCATGGTAAACTTGTACTAGGTGCCAAAACTATCTGAACTGACGTCTTTCATCCTGGAGAGGAAGCTGATGTAATCTGATGCCCCTCAAATTAATGAAGTCCTTACCCCATCATTCAATGTGAACTCAACAACCCTGTAAAATTACTTCATTTTCACTGTTTATCTGAGTTGTCGTCCTTTTGGTCTCTACCCAGACGGTCCTGACAATAGTTAAGACTACAGGAACAGAATGACGAGTGAACTGACAGCTTTTTCATACAAATCTGTTCTCTCTTCAACACCCAGTTCCCCACAATCAATTCCCACAGTATCACTGTTAATGGCCCTAGCCACTAGTAAATCTCCCATTTCCATCCTGGCTGTGTGGCACTGGGGAGTGTGCAAACACTACAATATAGAAGCAGCTGAGAAGAATTGGACGCATGATCCACAAAGTGTTACAGAAAATTATGACGTTTATATCATACAGTATCACCCTCTACTAACAATAGGTGTGAAAAAACAAATATAATAATCCATAAAAAAAGACCAAGTTAGCACTGATTATTGAAATTGCTACATCCATTGACTACAATGTCTTATACACAGGGAGATACAAAACCATAAATGACTACAATTTGCAAACAGAAACTAGCGCGATATGCCTCCTTCATATAAAAGAAATGTTATATCTGTTGAAGTCATGATAATTTTGAACCTCTAGTGCAACTTCTCTTAATGAGAATGTGAGCACAGCTCTCACTCCACTCACCCCCAAACTACGTGCTGTAGCTCCCCACAAGATATTCTGATGTACACAGTCATACCATCCCCTTCCTAACAGAATACATGGCCACATCAGCAAATATTCCACTCTATACATAAATATCCTTGCAGTACAAGTAGAAGCTTTGCCATTTGTTCGTGCCTCTGACTCATTCCACAACTGCTGATATCAATTTGAAAACATGTAAACATTTTTTATATAGGGGATCAACTGTGGAATAATCACAATTTTCAATATCATCATCGTTTTTCTTTTTTGTTTGTTTCTGTGTGTGTTTCAGTATTGTTCAGATGTATTAAACAATTTATTTTACTTATTTTGGGTAAAATACACAATAAGCTAATACGTATGTATGAATCTACCTTAGATCTGTGCATTTATATAATTTGTTCTTGTTCATGTATATGTTGATATATTTTGCTGCTGCCAATTGGCTTGGGTCATTACTAAAAATGGTCCAGTTAAGATCAGTTAATTTACATGGTTAGCAGAAAAATAAATAAATAAATAAATAAAAGAACACTGTGTTGTTGAACTCCCATGACATTTCCAATATATATGTAAGGAAAAAGAGTTGATCCATTGCCCCATGTCCAGAACAGTATATACATTTCCTCTCCTGAATCAGATGACTATCCATCAGATTAAGTCTTCTTTCCAGCATCATAACATAATCTTCCTCAGCACAGCATCAGTGCAGTATAACTGTGAAATACCGTCCTGATCTTCTCTTCTCATTTCCACCTCCGGGTTTACCTAGCCAGAGGCCCTTGCCTGTCTTGCAGGATTCATTAAAAAGATACATTATTTTATGTTCTTCTAAGAATATCAGGTGTGTTTGGGGTCAGAAGCCATTGTCTTCCACAACATTGCCACATCTGAGCTGTTTAATTGCCACGGTGACCTAATTTAGTGAAACTGACAATCTCCTGCTGATTGCTACTTGTGCTGCCTTTTCAGCAGAATTCTTCAAATTGTTCTTTATATCACCTGAACACTTCAGTAGTAAAGGTCATTGTTTTTCTACCCTTGATGTGAACAGTCTGAATAATAACCTGCCACCGCACTCAGCTATATATGGTTTGCCACAACCTATTAGAGGCAATACAGAAGCAATTCACCACCATGCCAAATTCCTCTAACACCTGATGAAGCACTTTGGAGACTGTGATGTTGCTAATTTCCTGGCCTGTCATTACCTTTCAGTTAAATCTGCAGACCTTGCCCAACTAACTTTGCCAGTAAAGCCTTTTTTTCTTTAAATTAGTTACTCCTTTCACTGCTGATCCTAGAGTTACCACCATAACTAGCTGCCATACCTGTCAACTGTTCAGAATTTTGCAGACTGTCCAGATTTTTGTCTTATATTTTTGGATTATTCTTCATATAATTTGTGGTTCTTTAGCAAATCATTAAAGACTGAAGTTACTAAATTATGACAGACGTGTTTCAGACTTCAAATCCGAAAATGCATGGAAATGCAACTTTAAGTTTATTTTAACAAAATTTAAAATCTATCAGTGATTTTGGGCCTCTGTTTCTCCTTATTTTGGCTTTGCCTAGAATTTATGCGTTAAAATGTTGAGAGCTCCTTGACACTACCTGGGCTACTGTTAAATTGAACAGAACTTATTCAGATCTCATGCTGATCAACAGGTACAAGCTGCATTTGTGCTATGTGGTATTACTTACATGTTCCCAAGATGTCTTTTCTACATCATAACATTTCTCAGGTTTGACCAGCTTTTGCCCCATCTGTCTGTTCTACTCACTGCAAAGTGGTGATCAGTTGATAGCTTAGCACCTCGCGTGACCTGAGTGCCTCAGGTGAGATGGTATGATTACAGTTTCAGTCCTTGATTTCTGATCAAAGTTACTATGATATAAAGTACAGGTTTGACAGCCATGTCTGCCAACATGGTCTTCAACTGGGACAATCCTTAAAAAGCACAGAATTTCAATAATAATTCACCTCTGGGATTATATCAGGCAAATTATTTCTTACAATTACACCTCTCCACATATTTCCATCATTTCTCCTTTATCACTCTTATGGCCGTTGAAGACTCCCAATTGAACTATACGGTCATGATGTGCTACCCTATCAAACACTACTCCCCTTACACAGTTTCCAAGAAGACTGAATATTCTGAAAAACTGAGAAAACGTTCAAAATTCAAAGATGGAATTTTACTTTCTACAACTCACTGCTGTAGTGAGGTCATCTTGCTAACAACTAGTACAAACATAACTACATGACATCTAACCAGTGACTAATGATTAGTACTAACCGTGTCCAGCACCCTTCTCAAAGGTATAACTACAGAGTAGAAAAGAGAGACCACCCTTGTATGTGAAGTCTGAAACTTAACATCAAACAGAATTTGGCTACAGGAACTGATGACACTGTTGTTAGGACCACTTGACCCATAGTACTTTCAAAATCTACTACCTGTGTCCCCTTAGTCACAGGATGCACTGCCAATATAGAGTGATTCATGCATTTCTGATGTGGAGCACCTTTGATGCACACCATGGCCTCTAGCTGTCTTTATTTAATTTGAGGCACAAAATACATACTTTTAATTCTCTTTATTACAACATGCATCGTGCTGATAAAGCCATTGTTGCTCCACGTTCTTCAGGATAACAGCGTTACTATCATTTGTACCTGTTTATGATTTATGTAGACCTCAGGCCTTGTTCATCAAAATGGCTTTGTCCAGCAACTGCCCCATAGTTAAGCATTAGAAAACTACTTAATGCATGAAAATCTCCAGTATATGTGAATTGATCTTGAAACTTTGCAGTGTATCAGTTCTCTTCCTAGGAAAATCTTGCCATCATTCAGAAAAAGAAGGGAAGCCAGAAAAGCACCATAGAGATTTCACCTATTTTCACCAGATATTTGCAAGTTGCACAACTGATGAAGAAACAAGCTATGTAGTTTCTGATCCTACTCATCACAGAGCCTCAGTCTCAGGTCTAGAAAATGCCTTTGTCTTTGTAGCCAGCACCTGCATTTTTCCTTGTAATCTTTCCTCTTCTTCTCATTTGGTAACACCAGTGGTGCTTGTCCCAGATTATCTTCTCCATCTCCTATCAGATATATACCTACCTCTGCTGTTGACAATGATTATGTTTGGCTGGCACCAACCATTAAATGTATGGATTCATCTGTGAATCTTAGGTATCCGACTCTAACTGTATCAGAACAGCATCAGTTCAACATTTTGCTACTGTGGGGACATCAGTCCCAGAGACATCTGCTCCAGATGCCACTCCATCTGGTGTCTGTTCCACTGCACTTGCCCTATTAGCATTCATGCTGCTTACCCTGGTCCTACTGTAATCTTTTTTTCTTTTTTTTTTTTTTTTGTAATGTCAGTCCTTTTACTTTCAGTGGGACAGATCTCTAGGGTCATGCTTTGCCAATATTCACTGTTTACGCTCACTCCTGCTCTTAGGTGCCACTAGTTTCCTATCACTGACAGCATGAGATGCAGGGGGTACTCCCCTAATCCATTAGAGGAACGGGTGGAAATTGCTAAATGTGGAGTTTTTTCAGTCAACCATTGTTGTCCTTGTCATTCCTCTCTCCTGGCAAGTTTCTAAGCCTCTTCACAAGCCTACATGATCACTGAGGTTTTCTTTGGCTTAAGGAGTTATTAGATTCCTTCTCCTGAGCCTTATAACAGATGATCCAGTTTCTCCTTAATGAACAGCTAAATTACTCTTATCTGATGTTTTCCCATTAAGAGGACACAGGGACAGTCTTACAAAAATGATAAATAACAGTCCTCAAATGGAGTTCCATTAGATATCAGAGATTTACATAAAAAGAAAGGAGCAGAACCTGTTTCATCTTATCTAGAGGATTCCAGCTTGAGAAGTTAATGAATTGATTCCTGTAAACAAGAGTACAGGGTTTGATTCTTTCCATCTCCATTTGTCTATTAAGTAACTCTAAGCAAGTCATTTGACTAGACAGCATTGCCATGTCACTCCTGAAAAGGAATACATGTCCAGTGAGTTTACCTGGTTAACAGATGTCCAAATATGGGCAGTGGCCCATTGATGTCCTAATCTCTCCGGACAGGAGACTGCAGAAGGTCAGTTGTGAAAATTAGCAGAGATTTCACTCATAGTAGATATGTTTGCAAACATATTCAAAACGTTTGATAACATCCTTATATAGTTACCCTAGTCCTCAGAAAATCAGGTTACATTTTTGCCCCTATGTATTGTTTGCACTTGTGGTAGAGCCATCAAAAATGACCCTACTCCTTGGTCAGGAGGCATCCATCTTCCAAACAGGAACTTTTGAATATTGGACACATTAAGAAATTAGGGGGTTCTATTCTCCACCTAGCCTTTGAAGGTATTAAACTATTTAGATTAGATTACATATTTAGGTTCATAGGTAGATACTAGGCTATCTGCCCTAGGGCATTTATAAGCCTAGCCAGAGTATATTTGGCTTCCGCCTCCCTATTAAATTAGCCTACGGTGCCTCTGTAAAGTTGGTACCCTTTTAAGATTAGTTTACTGTGCCTCTGCCTAGCAGGAACACAGAAGTGATCCCAGGGGTGATAAGGTTTCCTTGCCAAAACCCAGGATTGAACCAGAGACCTTTAGATATTCAGTCTAACGCTCTCCCAACTGAGCTATTTCAGCTATTTATGTTTTGTTAAGAGGTGGGTGCTGATACAAATGGACCATTTATAAGACCGTTCAGAAGGTGAAGAACAATATGAAAGAAATAAGAGTTGTTAGTATAGTAAAAGAGAGCCTTGTATGAACAAGATTGCAGTCTTTAAAAATGATAACCTTGCCACATATGAAAAAAATCCTGTTCAATGTAGCATAACTAAAAGCAGCCTTAATTACAGCACGAGAACAGATGAAGTCAGAGGAAAAAGAGAGAATGTGTGGGGAGAAGAAAAGTGTAAGATAAGGAACTAATTAAAGGACAGCATTATTTCTGGTTTTGTATTTATTATTCATTATATTCGTTCTAGTATAATACACTATATGCTACAGTGCCATCTAGTTTTCTAGGTACAGCATTGTCTCTTTAAATGTCTTTGGTTCTGCAGAGGCTTGGCAATCATGTGGCTACTCTAGTAACTTTGAAACTGGATTATAAAATAGGCCTGTTTTTTCAAATGCTTTCATCTGATGAAGTTTTCAAGTTTTAGAAGACAAAACTGTTTATCTTACAAATTTATTTTGGCTGGTATTAATAATTTACTATGATGTTTTTTCAGAGCATCTTTTGGTTGCCCATGTGTTCTGTGCCACACACACCTGGTTTAAGTATAATAATGACCTAGACTGTCCCTCAGGGCTTGGTGCTGGTACCTGTCATTTCAGGACTTTACTTCTCAGATCTCCAAGCAGAGAACAAATACCTCTAACTGAGCTGGCAGTTGACTGCAAACTGAGGCTTTTTGTTACATCACCCTGTAATAGTCAAACCCTCCAGAATAAGCTCCGTATAGTCAACTCTTAATGTACTAAAATGGGCTCAATCTAAATACTAAAAAGTACAGGATCAGCACTTTTGGTAGATAACTCTTCCCCTTATCATACTGTATAGACAACACACCATAGGGAAGGAAAATATAGTCAAGGATCTTGGAAGCTGGATGGATAATTAGTTTTCTGTTGCCCTTCATTTGGCAATATTTGTCAGAAAATCCTCTCATTGAGCACAGCTAATTGCCAAATAACTATCATCAAGGTCTAAATAGGTAATCCCTCCCTTATATTTAGCATTGATCAGAGCAATTATGGAATACTATGTCCTCAGGATGTAGCACACTAAACATATCAAATAATTAGAAAAACTCAAAGATTCCTAACCAAAAGTATACCAGGCCTAAGGAGGCTCTAGGCTCTGTCTCATTATTCAATGTCTTCTAAACTTTTAAGCATGCAATAAGAGACCCAATTGTCTCAGACATCTTGTATCTCTGAGGGTCAACGGACTCCTCCAGTACTAGAACCAGGGACCTAAATATTCAGTAACATATAAATAAAAAATAATGGAGACATGAGTTTTTACCCCAGCACCTTCCAAACCTCTGAAATAAATATTGCTTGCACTTTAGGGAAAAACCTAATCTTCGAATAACTATTTGTCAAACACTAACCGTCAAAAACTTCATCCATCGAACATGCTTTTAATCGAAGTTTTTTCAAGGGGGAAAAAAACGCTTGGCCAAACGCAAAAATCACAAAATTTAAAACCTACCCAGGTAGCCCCCCATACTCCCCCAACTAGATATACCAACTCTAAGATTGCACTACAGTGGGGAAAAGGGTAAATTCTGGATTATGGATAATTGTTTTTTTTTCCCCTTGGAAAAACTTTGATTAAATGCACGTTCGATGGATTAAGTTTTCGACGGTTAGTGTTCAACAAATAGTAATTCGAGGATTAGGTTTTTCGCTAAAGTGACATAAACCCTATATATATATATATATATATATAAATATATATATATATATATATATATATATATATATATATATGGAGTCCCTTCACAAGCTTGAATTGAGACCATAAGACTGAAGGTTTGAAACTTTGAAAGTTTTGAATGGAGATCGCCGTACATTGCAGAATGGGAAATTTATCATTTTCCTCATTGTAGTGTCATCTCAGAGCTGGTATATTTATTTATCATGGGGGTGTGTAGGGTGTGGGAAGTTGCTCCCCTGCAAAAATGTAAAAAATGTTTTTATTTTTGTATTTCAATTTCAAAGTTTTAAAACTTTGATCTTATGGTCTCGACCATTTGCAGTCTAAAGTTTCGAAACTTCGACCTTGTAAAGTAGAGCTATATATATATCTATATATCTATATCTATCTATGTATATATATATATATATATATATATATATATATGTGTGTGTGTGTGTGTGTGTGTGTGTGTGTGTGTGTGTCTCTATATATATATATATATATATATATATATATATATATATATATATATATATAGTTTCACTTCATAATCTCGAAATGCTGAAATACCGAAATTCAGCATTCTGAGACCATGAAGCCAAAAATCTGGAATACCTTAAGTGCATAAGAGCGAATTTAAATATCTCAAATCCACGCTTATGCATTTCTAGTATGTAGCGTGTTGTGTTATGGTTCCTGAAATTGCAAGTGAGTGAGTGTTTGTGTATGTTTTTGTATATTGTATGTGTGGGTAAGGGTGGAGAGGTGTAAGTATGAGTGTGAGTGTTGGACTTGTTGGTGCTTGTGTATGTGTGATGTGTATTTGTGTGCGAGCGAGTGGAGAATGCCATGGTGTGAGTTTTTTTTTTTTTTTCTGTAATGTGCGATCTCGGAGTTGGTATATATAAGTAGGGGGTTTGTGGCTTGCCCTCCTGCTTATATTTTGTGTAGGGTTGTGTGGTTTCTGTGCTGTGGGTGGAATGGTGTGTATGTGTGTTATGTAGTGTATGGTGTATGTATGTTCGTGATTGTGTGATTCGTGATTGTGGGTTTCGGTATTATGAATGGTTCGGCTTCATGTTCTCGGAATGCTGAAATTCGTTATTTCAGCATTTCGAGATTATGAAGTGAAACCCTAAATATATATATATATATATATATATATATATATATATATATATATAAAAGAGAGAGATAGAAAGAAATATACCTGGGAACCAGACAGACTATCGAATGTTCGTAATGCTGGCACACTCTATTGAATAGGCATTTGACTGAAGAATGCTGCCATTACTTAGTGCAAGTTTGCAGTGCAGCAGGGTTCAGGGACTTTACACTTTCCACACTGTGCTGCAATTGCAGAGTTGGTATATATAATTAGTAGGGGCTGGGGAGGGGGTGAAGGGTGCTTGCCCTCCTCCTAAAAGAATGTTTTTATGTTCTTTTCTTACAATTTCAATCAGTTGATGTTCCAACATGTATGTGCGATCCTTTACTTTTTTAAAATATGGCTTTCAATGGAGTGTCATATACTCATGTAGATAGATTTACTATTCACCATAGCTAATAAAAGGTGAACTTTCTAGACTTGACTATCTTCAAAACCCAACCACAGGAAAACCCATCAACTACTTACATAGGAAGCCAAAAAATATTAATTTACACTTCTATAGCAACATCATGCATCTTCACATTACCAAAGGGAATGTGATCAAATCACAAGGGCTGTGGATAGCCAGGACATCAAAAAGCCTCCAAGACTTCACCAACAGCATTGTTGTTCTAGAGATCGTAGCTTGAGGTTACAGCACTAGGCTAGTTAGATCCATTGTTCAAGCTATTTTGGACTTAAAGCTAATAACCCCACTCTTGTAGAGCCAGACAATAGATATATGACAGTTTTTAGGAACAGGTATAAGGACTTACAGGAGCCTTACTGGGATAAGAGTGTGGCTCTGACCTACACCTTGGACTTTAAGGAGATCAGAAAAGTAGTAATGTGACAACTGGGTGATCATCAGCGAGAACAGGCAGCTTAGTAACCTGATCCTAGCCCACCCAGCTTTTGGCCTTAAGAATGCAAAAAGCATCAGGGATTGTTTGAGAAACAGGGAGACCAAAGAAGACAAGACACCAAAAGGCAACTTCAGCTGTGAACACCCTATGTACAATTACTGCCACTTGATGGCTAATAAAGACAAGTCCAAAAGCCCCATATCAGGCCAAGGATATCACAGTAAATGTCTGGCAATTGCAACATGGAATCTGTAGTTTAGAGAGCCAGATGCAGAAAATGTAACTGTTTTTATGTCAGAAAGACTGTCAAAAAATTCCTTTAACAAATCAGAGGAAAAAACTTGCAAAACATCTCTTGAAATAACTTGGCCATGAATGCTTTATATTCCACATTTGAGAGACAATAAACATTGGGGCACTTCAAATAAACAAAACTTACATACTGGAGGAAAAAAGAACTATAGTGGACTTGCATTTAAAAAAAACATGGTTCAACTCTTCTTTCTCCATTTGCAGCCTCAGGAAACTTAAGTACAAGAACTTTTAGTGACACAAACCTAAGGAATATCTATACTGGTGATCTGAGTAACAGTTTTAACGAACTTTACAGACGTGAATTTAACTGATCTTTGAAAGTCAGAGTGGGGAAATACGAACTGGATCTTGATCTCAGAACATTTTGGAAACTCACCTCTTCTCTAACAGTTGTTTATTTGGATTCTTTTCTAACAATTTTGAAATAAGAAGATTTACAGCGAGTGGTGGATGAAAGTGTTTTACCCACCCCCAAATGCAGGACCTTGAGCAGCATCATAGGCCTAGTTTCCTGCCATTTTTCAAGCAGAAACTTTGTAAGAAATGTTTCTTCTGGTTGCTGTTGTTGTGCAGTGGGAATTTCATTCAGCTTGGGTTTAAAGATTAGAGTAAGCTGGCACTTTCATTCTGAACTGTGTTCTGGTTTTTAATTACTGTCATCATAAACTAATGGTTCCAAGGTGGCAGCATTTTACAGTGGGCTGTGGAAGGTGATATTCCATTTCCAACCCTATGACCGTGAATAGTGGATGTAGGGCTGATTTCTGCCACTTTTCAAGCTAACCCTGGTTCTGCTC
Source organism: Protopterus annectens (assembly GCF_019279795.1). Taxonomy (NCBI): domain Eukaryota; kingdom Metazoa; phylum Chordata; order Ceratodontiformes; family Protopteridae; genus Protopterus; species Protopterus annectens. Next base: position 517,786,514 of record NC_056740.1, on the reverse strand, counting down.
AACCAACCCCTCCCCAAGGTAGCTTAGCTCATTTTCCAGGGCCAGGGAAAGTTCCAGGTGGATCTTCAGTAAATGGTGGCCCTAGGGGGCAACCTCAGCAAAAGATGAACACACCACCCCTGCAGAATTGGAATATGTGGACCCAAGTGGCATGGTAAGGGTTACTTTACCACACCAACTATGGAGTGGTATTTTTTTTTAAAGAACTGGGATCTGGTCACCAAGAGTAAGCCATGCTGACTATGGAATGAGGACTTGAAATGACCTGGGATCCGGTCACCAAGAATAAGCTATGCTGACTATAGAGTGAGGTCTTGAAATGACCTGGGATCTGGCCACTGGTAATCATAATAAAAACAGACAAGAATTAAAGAGATGCTCCCACTTGTGTTTCTTCTGCTTATTTTTGCTACCTTAAAGGCTTGATTTATTCTTCACACCAACCCACCCTCCTGTAAAAGAGGAGTAAGTTTACAAAAGAAATACCTGTTTAATAATATTTAATAAGCCACACCTTTTAATGATTTAGGATAAACCCAGCTCCCTATTCACAAAAAAATTCTGTGAAAAATGACAGAAGTAAAAAAGAGAAGTTTGACATAGCCCTAACATAACTTGCTTAACTTTCATTTGGGTTTTTTAAATATTATGTTAGCAATTTGTTTTGTGCAAGCTGTATGGTCCTTCAAAGGCATGGCTTTTTCTTCATATCTACCAACCCTCCCATAAAAGCAGAGTTGGTCTTTTCAAAAATAGTACCCAGCTACTAATAAATCTTGTTTAAATTTATATGAGAAATCTATCTCCTTATTGTTTAAAAAGTATGTTAAAAAGACAAAAAGAAGAAAAGAGAGGGATGGATCTGATGAAGCTTTGACAAAAATACTGCAGGTCAATATATTGTAATTTAAATAAGGCTTACTGGATAGAGTCTATGAGATTTCTTACTGTATTTTTCCACTGCACTTTTCTTTCTGGACTGTTCTCTTTTGAATCATGTTACATTTCAAAATTAATAAACAGAACAAGAAGAATTTTGACAATGTCTGGCCCCCTCTGGGATGGCCATCCAGCAGGCCATCCAGCATCTAATCAACAAGAGGAGAGAGGCACATCTCTGGTCCAACTCCCTCAGCCCTCCAGAAACAGCCCTTGCTCCTCCCTGCCTGCCTCCTTTCAGCTAGACTTGTATAAATATAACAGTATTTATCTTCAAAAAACTATATTGTATACAGCAGCACATATCTGTCCCTAAATAAAGGAATTGAGACTTTCTACTGCACTAATTGGTTTGATTGACCACAAGACCTGGACTAGTTCAACTTTAAGACCAACAGCAGATATCATTTTCAAGAAACCAGGTGGCATTTTTTGAGATTGGTCCTAGTCACTTTTGCTAGTTCTTGGATTTCAAAGCTGGACTGAACCATTCCTAAACAGAGAAAGGTAGTAGTTTAATGGTTTAGGTATAGAAACAGATATATATCAATATGTGTGACTGTGTCTATTTATATATATGTGTGTGTGTGTGTGTGTGTGTGTGTGTGTGTGTGTTTATTTGCATGTATTTGTGTGTGTGTGTGTGTGTGTGTGTGTGTGTGTGTGTGTGTGTGTGTGTGTTCGCATGTCTGTGTGAGTGCACATGGGTGTGTGTGAGTGCATTTGTCTGTGTATGCTCGTGCGTGCGTGTGTGTGTGTGTGTGTGTGTGTGTGTGTGTGTGTGTGTGTGTGTGCATGCATATATATGTATGTGTGCGTGTGTGTGTGTGTGTGTGTGTGTGTGTGTGTGTGTCCTGATATTTACATTGTAAATCACTGTTTTATTTGAAAATATTTTAAATACCCTAATTGCAACATGAATACTGTATACTGTTATTGAATAAGGCATATTTACAATAATTTGATATAGTATACATTTTTACAGAAAAGCAACTTAAGTTGTGTTCTATAGATGTTCACAACTGTAATGTCTCCTAAATCTAAAGGGACAGTTATCTTGCACAACAGGACTGTCTGTTCAGAAATGCAAATAGTAACTTAAATGAAAACCTTTTGAGCTCTCATGTCATTGTGTATTGTTTAGTACTACAGGCAGATAGCAAGGCAAGGGTAACATTAACAGCTGCCATTTGACAACTGATCTGCAGGGCAGAACTATGATATATGTAGGGTGTGTTACATGATAAAACCATGGATTACAGTGTAGTAATCCTATACTGCCCATAATATGCAATTTGTAAGGCTGCATTATAAGCTGACCAAACATGACCAAACATGTAGGAGGCTCCAGTGTAACATGCAAAGAAGTTGGGGTGAAATGCCTACAGCTCTGAAAAGGAAACACCTCTTTTTCCATTAAAAAATGTTAGCAAACTGCTTTTGTATTTAAGATAATACAAATGAATAAAGTGTGCAGACATATGAGACAACGCCACCTTCAGCATCATAAAAACATTTCTGTTTCATCTCCATTTCAACTCCAATCTCATAAAAAAATGCTTGAAGTACTAAAACTTCCAGTGCTACATGATATAATACCTGGCATGACAATTACCAAACTAATGTAATTCTGATGATAAGGACAAATAATAAGGACCTCTTGAGTTTTATTTTGTGTGTTGTCATTAATCATCCATATTTCTCCAAATATAACTTTCTGGAAAACCTAGTTATAACTGATATAATATTATATTTTGTATCACTGATTATGTTATTCCTTCCCGAGATACATGTAGTCAGCATTAGGAATCTGGAATGCATCTCTTGTTTAAAACAATACTTTAAAGACAGCAGCTACAGAGTTTCCATTGTTTGCCTCTTCACTGTACTGAGCAGCAGAACGATTTGTCTTGATCAGACAACATTCGCTGTGTGCATACGTCCTAATCAGGTTATACTGCTCAGCACATAATACTCACATCTTGACCTGGCTTATGTTTTAAAGGAGCAGCACCATTTTTAACAACTATGGTTTCTTCTCCTTGACTTATCATCATTTTGTGATCTTTCATTAAGGATGCAGTTGTATGCCTTCTGACTGACCATATCAAGAAAACATTAATCGCTGTTTGGCTCCACTCATTCAAAGGGCCAGAATAAAATGAATAGGGAAAGTGTAATGCAGACTGTTTTATTCTGCATTTTCTGTATATCTGTTTTGAATCAAAACTTTTAGATTTTTCCTAAATTAACATAATAAACAGTGGTGTAAGTATTCAGGGAGTATAAAAAAACAGATACTATAAACAAAATGATTAAATTAATGTAGACCTAAGTAAAAAATTAGTGGCACCTACATAAGCTAAGCTTATGTCTCACTATAATGTGAAGAAGAAAATGGGTTAAACGTGTAACAAAGTTATTGTGTATTAATCTGCAGATCAATCAATGTTTTCTACCATACTGACTTGTTCTGTGCCATGTATATCACTTCATTGTTAACCTGGTGGGTATAATCATCTACAGCAATGCAAGAGTGTCCTATACAGTATATCACATGATTTCACAGCAACTAATGTGCTTGCTACTGAGTACAGAGATGTTACAGAGCTGGGAATATAACTCTGTAATGGTATTTAACACAAACGTTCTCATTTTTCAGATGAGGTGGGGTCTCATTTTGAGTGTTACAGTGGACAGAACAGCTTTTGCAAAAATATTTGCTTAAGATATTAGCTTATTCTGCCACTTCTAGATCAGGACACAGTACTAACTCACCTTGACAGCTCTGCTTGGAAGTCAGTTATGTATGCATTGCTTGTTAAGCGCTTTACAAGAGCAATCAGAGGTGCATTGCTAAAGGTTCATAGGTTAGTGCTAAGCTAACTGCCCTTGTGAGCCATTTTAAGCCTAGCCAATTATCCCTTGTGAAATTCAAACCCTGCACCTTGTGTTTGAAAGGCAAACACCTTCACCATTAGGCCACCCTCCCAACATAGATGATATATATTAAGGTGTTTTGTAGCCTTCCTTATCTTCTTTCATTGGTGGCCAGTTAGGGTAATGGGAGCACTTAATCCCAGTTGTGGAGTGTATTGTTCATTGTCAGAGGACAGTTATCCCAGGATAAAACTTGTACACACAGCCAGTGCAATCTGTGGTGGCATTAACTAGATCCACAAACTCCAGTGAATTTTAAGTAAAGCCCTTTTTCTTTCTTACCTGATCTCGTTGTTACTAGCTAATGATACTCATTTCTGTAGAATTCGGAGTGACCGTATTATCAATCTCATATTATATAAGCACTGTTACCATGCCATCTTTTTAAGATTGCTTTGAAGTGGGTGTGTGCAAGCCAAGTCTTCAGTCTAGGGTACCTCAGTACCCAGAAGATCTGTACACCTGATAACAAGGTAATTTGGGTGAGAATTCCCAGACTACTTCCTTTCTTTGTAAAGACCTGTAGTTACTCAGGGTAACAGGATAGCATTTGCACATGTGGGTTTGGACAACTGACTTTATGTATATCTATGAGGAGACTCAGTAGTGTCTCTTGTACTAATCTACCTCATGGAAGTTAAGGAAAAATAGTAGCTCTGTCCAGCATGGAAGTAAATCTGGAGATAACATATGGCCGAGTGATGGTAAGTTTCCACCATCCCTTTTGTTAAGTGGCACACAGCTTTTTCTCCAATAGCCTTCATTCTGGTCTTCTAAAAAAAGAAGAAAACATTTCTTGTTTAATTTATTAAGCAAATGGTACTTTAGCATTTGGGACAGATGTGCAGGATAGTGAATTAGCATGGGCAAAATAATTTTGTTACTAAGTTAACTGGCATGGATAAACCATACATTATGGCACAAGTACTATTTAAAGATGGTAAGATGAAGGTATTAGGTATTCTTAAGGGGTTCCATATGATTGGTCAAAATTTCCGTAGGTTGAAGGATTCATCAGTGTCAGAAATGGTTGAATATACACTTTGTTGAGTGCAGGAGTTGTCAGAGCATGCAATGTCAAATATTAGATACATTGGTGTGAGTAGTAATCCTGAAACTTTCATTTGTAATGAAAGTTTTAGCATTGTGTGTGTGTGTGTGTGTGTGTGTGTGTGTGTGTGTGTGTGTGTGTGTGTGTGTGTGTGTGTGTGTGTGTGTGTGTGTGTCTTAAGTGTTACAGTTAGAGAAAGGCTGTTTAATACCTAAGTGTGTAGAGTTAGATTTCAGGGTAAGGTTTGGATTAGCACACAGAAGTAAGCCTCTGCACTACCTCAGTCTTGAGTGCTAACCTTGCCCCTGACCCCAAACCTACACTTTAGGATAATACGTGCACTCATTTTAACAGTGCTACTCTGCAGACAGACTCTGCAAGTTAGTGGCCGTTTTTTGTTTTCGTTTCACTAATTGCAAAAGGAGACTGTTTGTCTTTTCTGCAAACAGTGCAGTGATTTGACTAAAGTCTGACCATTTAATTTGATTAAATGTTTCTCAACTTATTGTGTGCTTGACCAATGGTATTCTACTCATTTCTGAGACTGGCTTATGAGTGTGAAAGGAGAAGGGCATGTCCGATTGTCTACCAAAAATTACTTAGTTTTAAGACATATACATAATGACCGATGAACAGACCTGAGAAGATGTCTTCACGGCATTTGTCTGGATTACATACCCAATCACAGGTGGATAGACATGAGATTTCTTCTAGGCATTTACCCGGGTTAAATATGCAATGACAGGTGGATAGACCTGATAGGATAACTCAAGGCCTTTATCTGGGTTATATACCAAATGAAAGGTGAATAGATAGACCTGACAGGTGGAGAGGTGCATAGATAGGCCTGAAAAGATATTTCCAAGGCATTTATCTAGGTAACAGATTGCCAAAACACACTTATTGGAGTACAGCTGCTATGCTCCATAAAGAGAGCCTGGTGTGCATTTTATTTGTCAAGATTCTGAAGAATAATTAATTATCCAGAATGAAGGTAAATAAATTCCTGTTAAAGAAGAATGCACGTTCCATAAAATATTGCTCAAAAGACCAAAACTTGTCTGATACCAATAGCTTTCAGCACAACAAACGACACCCTAATTCAGGTGTATCAAATGACTTAGTAATATCCAACAAAATTGCCTCTACCAAATCTTCAATTTAGTTAGCTGTCAAATGTCCAACAGTAGAATCCACCATTGGTCAGCAGAATGCTGCCCACTCATAAGTCCATGTCGAGCGTATGGAACTAACTTACGCAGACCCTTTTCCACCCTCACTGTTAGTGCTTTGGGGAACATCTTACAGTCTGAATTAGACGAAGAAGTGGGGGTAGGAGTTCACTAGGCAGCCAATTGTTAGTTCAAGGCTGGCATTATGGGTTTATTTGTTATTACATTTTTAAATGCAAACCACATTCTTATGTTTAATAAGAAAAAAAAATAAAGACGGGGGTTCAAAGAGAGTTTAGAAAGAAATGTTGTGTTGTTTGCTGAAGGTTCATAGTGAGCATTTGCTATCAGGGGGTCTCAGACATGGGCTAAGTGGCTCAGACCTTTTATCTGCAGTGACTTATTTCTTTACTCCATATGAACTTTTGTTCCATGACAAGAGTACTTATTTATAGAAGTATTTTAAGATTCCATTTTATCAACTGTAAAACTTGCAGCATACGAATTGACTGCTCTGAATGCAGGCTGTAACAAACCCTCCTGTTTGACATAATTCATACAACAAAACACTTAAAGGGACACTACCAAACCCTGCAGATCAAAGTTGTCAGCTTTTACTAATTATTACTTGTCTAAAAGGCACAGCCCATCTGGTGCCGTAACTGTCTTAACTGAATATTTTAAGAAACATACTGTCGGAAATATATCAATGCAATTATTTTGTTGGCAGATATATACTTAGGAAAAATCAATTTAAGTCTAACCAAAGGGTAATGATTCTGCTTTCACTCAGAAGTGCCAGTTCAGATAATTCTTTTGACTACCTAGACTGTAGCTCTGTGCCAAGAAAGCAATGCTCTGAGTGTATTTTAACATGCTGACTGATCTGGTTTCATGACTGTCTCTCTAAAGAAGGCTCCTAGGGATTATTTTCTATAAAAGTAAATGTAATGTGACTACTGTCCTTGCACATATTATAAGCTGCACATCTATGCAGTTCTCAGATGTGATTGCTAAAAAATATAGTTATTAGGAATAGTCACTCAAGTTGCAAAAATACATTCGTAAAAGTCTTCAGTTTATTCATACTATGATAGCAATTATAAAACTTCTCTGCAGCAGTGATTCTTCAGCTATGAAAAACTGATTCTAGGTATTATGAGTACCTCATATTAAGTATAGATATATATATATATATATATATATATATATATATATATATATATATATATATATATGGGTTCACTTTATAACATCGAAATACTGAAATGTCGAATTTCAGTATCTCAAAGCTATAAAGTCGAATGTTAAAAATAGCGAACGTTCATAATCGTGAATTTGACGTATGTCGAAAATATGTCGAATTTGCGGTTATGAAGTTGCGCTATGTAATGTCTGGGTTTGTGTTTTGTTGGTGCGCGGTGCCGTGTTTGGATGTAGGTGTTATGTCAGGTAAGTGAGTGTTCTGTAAGGGTTTTGAGTGGGAGTTAGAGTGTGTGTGAGGGATTGGAGAATGTGCGTGTGTGAGTGAGCTTTTGTGTTGTGTTTGTGCGATCTCAAAGTTAGTATATATAAGTAGGGGGTGTGGGTGCAGGGGCTTGCCTGCTTATGTGTGTGTGAGTTGTGTATGTATGTTGTTTTTTTGTTTATGTTGTGATGTGGGTGTTGTGTTGTATGTTTAGTGTAGTGTGTGTGGTGTTTTCGGTTATGTGGTTTCGTGGTTTTTGTTTGTCGGTGTTTTGTGGATTCGGTTTTATAGTCTCGAGATACTGAAATTCGATATTTCAGCATTTCGAGGTTATAAAGTGAATCCATATATATATATATATATATATATATAGGTTCATAGGTTCATAGGTTCATACTAGGCTATCTGCCCTAGGACATTTATAAGCCTAGCCAGAGTGTGTTTGGTTTTCGCCACCCATTTTAAATTAATTTTGCTATGCCTTTTTTTGAGGTTAGTATACTGTGCCTCTGTCTAACAGTGACACAGAAGTGATAGCCGGGGTAAACCTACGATCTCCCATCCACTCATCAAGATTCTTCTTGAAGAGAGTCAATGTGGGACTCTGCCTAACCTGGACTGGGATTTTATTCCAGAGTGAAGGGAGCCTCTGGGTTATGAATCTGTCCCTCCAGCATGTCCTATTTATTTCAGTGCTGAGGTTCAAGTCTCTCGAGCGCGTAGCTCGATGGGATTTGGATTTTCTGAGGTGCAGCATGTCCATTAATTCCAGGTTGGATATGGCTTTATACGTCAGGCACAGATCACCTCTGAGCAGGCGGTATGCCACTGAGTAGAGCTGGAGTTTCTTTAACCGGGCAGCATATGGCATCTATTTGAGCCCTTTGATCCTCTTGGTGAGGTACTTTTGGGGTCTTTCCAGTTGCTGCAGGTGTCTGGTAAGGTACATCCCAAAAGGGGCATTGTACTCAATTATGGGCCTGATGAGGGATGAGTAAAGAGGCACGATGACCTCCCCTGATTTAGATGTGAATCCCTTCATGATTAGGTGGGCTATATAAAATGTTTTTCTTACCACTTTGGCCACGTGGTTGTCAAATGAGAGATTGCTATCAACTTGGGTCCCCAGGTCCCTAATGACTTCTTCTGTACTTAATGGATTACCACCTATGTGGTAATTTGTGGGCACTTTGTTTTTGCCAAAGGGGATGACTATACACTTTTTGGTGTTTAGCTTGAGGCCATGGCTCTGGCACCAGTTATCTGTTTCTATGAGGCCCTTTTGGAGGATGCTTGTGTCGTCTGGAGAGTTGATTATGGCGCCCAGTTTGCAGTCATCTGCGAACTTGGTCAGCCACAGTCCTTCCGTGTTGGCCTGTACCGCCGAGAAATATATACCGAACAAGGGAGGTCCCAGGACTGAGCCTTGTGGGACGCCACTTGTAACTGGTTTGGAGTCTGACATGGCTCCAGCAATTCTAACCATGTGGGTTCTGTCCTTGAGCCAGTTTGCAACCCATCTAGTGACATAGGGGTTTATATTTAAGCTGGTGAGCTTATCTATAAAGCCCGAGTGGGGTCTTGTATCGAAGGCTTTTGCGAGGTCCAGGTAGGCTGTGTGGACCACCTTTCCCTCGTCAATGGCCTTGGTGACTGTTTCAAAGAAATCGACCAGGTTTAAGAGGCAGGATCTGCCCTTAACAAAGCCAAACTGGGTAGGATCCAGTGTCTGTAGGTCCCCAATATCTTTATTTATGAGGTCCATGATGATCCTTTCCATAGCTTTGCAGACCAAGCTAGTCAGGCTTATGGAGCAATAGTTTCCAGGATCCGTTGAGGCACCACCTTTGTGGAGAGGGACCACTGTTGCTGTACACCACTCTGTAGTAAGGCTAAGACTGAACAGTAGTTTTATGTTTGGGTTTAGCTCTTCTTGGAGTTCATGTAGGATGCAGCCCGGGACACCATCTGGTCCCATTGATGCTGTGTTTTTTGCTTTGGAGAGGGAGGCTCTTACCTGAGCATCTGAGATGTCAGGGGCGCAGCACTCTGTCGGGATAGATATTTGCCCTTTTGGTGGGGAGGGGGGGGGTTTGCACTGAACCTGTCAGCTAGGATGTTGGCAATGTCTGTGGGCTCTGTGTATTTTTTGTCATTTTGGACTAATTCTGAGCATATCTGGGAATTCCCACCCAGGTTCCTAACATAACTAAAGAAAGCCTTGTGATTATCCTTAGTGTCCTGTGCAATTTTTCTCTCGAAGCTGGCCTTAGACGATTTTATGAGTGCCCGTAGTTTTTTGCTAATACTGATCAGAGATGCCTTCCCTTTTTGGGATTTTGCTCTATCATGTAGTAGCTTCCTCCTTCTATTGTATAGTTTGTTTTTGGCTGGGGTCCACCAGACAGGACGTCTGCCTTTGGAGGATTGGGTCTTGGTTTTATTTGGGATTGCATGATCCATGCATTCCTGAAGGTGTTCATAGAATGCGTTTATAAAGGATTCTGCGGTCTGGGCCGTATTTTCCACAGGCCCGGGGGCTTTGAAGGATTTTGCCTCGGGTTTGAGGCGTGTGAAATTTGCTTTAGAGAAGTTTTTCACTGTGGTTTTCTGGGCAGGGGGTGGGGTCGGGATGTGAATATCCAGTGAGATTATTTTATGGTCTGATCTTACCAGTGAGGGATACTCTTCTGGTCTGGAGCATAGTGTCCCCATGTTGGTGATAATCAGGTCCAGTATGTTTTCCCCTCTTGTGGGAGTAGTAACAAGTTGTTCCATAGCATTTGAGTTTATAAATTCTAGGAACCTTTGGGCTAGGGTGTTGGAGCTAGAGTAATGCTCCCAGTCTATGTTTGGGTAGGTGAAGTCGCCCAATATAATGGTGTTTGGAGAGACCTTCATATTTTCCAGTATTCTCAGGAAGGCCGAGTGGGGTTCCTGTGTTTGGGAGGGTGGTCTTTAGCAGGCTATAAACTGGAAGGCACTTTTACCCACAGTTAGTTGCACATAGATAGTCTCTGATGCTTCGTGCTGTGCCACCAACCTGGAGGTGTGGGTATCTTTGACGAATGTTGATACTCCCCCTCCTTTTGTGGTTCGGTCCAAGTTTTGGGGCCGAAAAGCATGGTATGAGGTATAACCTGGTAGTGCTGGGGTGCTCTCGGGAGCCTTGAACCAGGTTTCTGTTACTGCACAGATATCGATGTTCTCCATGCTAAGGAGAGTTTCGAGTGCGTGCATCTTGAGGTTTAGACTTCTGGCGTTGAGTAGCATTACTCTTAGTTTCTTATCCCTTGTGATACCTATGGAGGTGGGTTTGTCTTTTGAGCCTTGCCTAAAAAAGGCACTATGGGGGTAGCAAGAGCCTTTGCCAATATCCGAAAGCCCAGGGTGACAGGTGCAAGCCGTCCCTAGCGAAGCATCATGGCTTGTCGAGCATGTCATCCCAGGCTGACAGGCATTGGATCCCCTTTGAATGACACCAACACTTAAGCCAATTGTTGAAATTGATCATCTTGTCTTCATATTGTGGCATCATTCTTGGTGAGGGTAAGATGCTACTCAAGGTCAGGGTCATACCGGCCTGGGCTACATGCTCAGAGAGCTCCTCTATGTCTCTTTTCATGTAGTCCAGGGAGGTATGTCTCAGGTCATTCACACCAGCATGGACAATGACTGAGTCATATTTGTACTTGCCTTGGAGTGACCTGAGTGCTTGTGTTATGTGGCGGATCCTAGCGCCCGACAGGCAGCTCACCGTGACCTTCTCCTTGTTCAGCCTGGTGAGCGGGACGTCAGTGTGCCTGACGATAGTGTCACCTATTACAAGTGTATCAGGTGTGTTGTTTAGCCTTAAGGGCTGTGACTGTTCAGCACACTGGCTTTGTGAGCTATGTGTTGCACGTGTTTTGTTTTGGGGTAGCGGTTGCTTGGGTGTCTGCTTTGGAGGTCTCTGCTGCTTAGGCAGATTTTTATTTAGAGCCTCCGAGTATGTTTTTGTGTGTTTATGTGTTTGGTTTGTTGTCGTGGTAGGTCTATGTGAGACTGGAATTGTAGTGAGTGTGGTTTCCTTCTCCTCCTATAGATATATATCTAACATACCTCTCAACTGTAGAGATTTTTGCAGAATGCCCAGATTTTTGCCTCAAATATTTGGCTTGTTTCTCATAACATCTGTGGTTTTGTGGCAAATCGTGGATGACTGAAGTCAATAAATAATTACGAAATAATAACATACATTTCAGTTTCAGACTTCATATCCTTCATAAAATTGCATTCTAACACAAATCCTGTTATTCTAGCAGCTTTCTAAGTTTATAAGAACAATATTTCAAATCTGTCCCTATTTTTGGGCCTTCGTCCCCCATTATTTTATGCTATATATATATATATATATATATATATATATATATATATATATATATATAAAATACTGTAAGATCTTTTTTTCAGATTTGAGCGTAGCAGTGTTTCTTTGCTGCAAATCACAAATGTGTGACATTGATATGATAATATAAAAAAATACTACACACATTCTGAAAGTTCAGTTTGGTTAATTTATTACAGTGTACCACATGAAGGGCATGTGGAAAGCTCAAGTTTGCCGTGTAATCATATTGCTTTTCAACAGACAGGTGCAAGTCAACAGTGACACTGGAAGGGTCTATATTGTAAAGTCAAATGCTTACCTTATCGAATCCCTAAACGTCGATATGTCCTCATTGAACCGCAAAAACATCGATCGTCCAGAAGAGCGAAACCGGAAACGTCGAATCGTCATGGTTGGCCTTCTACTGTATAGCTCAGTAAGGTAAGTGTGTGATAGTTACGGACCTTAAGGTTAGGGTGCGGGTTAAGGTAAGTGCATAGATGGTAATGTATGTTAGATTTAGTGTAGGGTTTTGTTAAGTGTATGTGTGTGAGTTATTTAGTTTGTTTGGGTTTAGCTTTTTAAGGTAAGTGTGCGATAGTTACGGACCTTAGGGTTAGGGTGCGGGTTAAGTTAAGTGCATACATAGTGGTATATGTAAGATTTAGTGTAGGGTTAGAAGTAGGGTTTTGGTTAGTGTATGTATGTGGTTTATTAAGTTTGTTTGTGTAGGTAGTATGTAGCGGGCAGTGGGGTGGGCCAAGTATGACAGTTCGACTTTTTGAATTTTGCAGTTTAGGGCATTCTGTGTTTATGCGGTTCGATGAGGACGGGTCGAGGTTTAGGGATTCGATAAGGTCAGCATTTGAGTTTATAATATAGACCCCACTGGAATGCTTCAAGATGTCTAACAATGAAGATATTCTTACCAAGTCTAAGTAATTGTTTTAATTCTTCGGGCATAAATAGGCTTAGAGACCTTGCTTTGAGGGAAGTCTCATACAGCAAAGTATGGCCTTTGTGGTATAATTAATCTTGATAAAGTCAGGGAGAACACTATAACTGGTATTTGCTGCAGTCTGTGTAGAGATAGGCCTAACTGGTCAGTATGAAGACAAGGATTCTGATAAAAATGTTGTGTGTGTTTGTGGGAATAAAAGCTTACTCTTCTAAACTGTACTCCAGAGCCAAAAATAACTGTGCATAAACCTGGAACCACAGAGTTCCTCTCCACCATCCAGGAAGTGAAGACATGAAAACCCTTCACTACACACAAAAGAAACAAATCATTAAATGAATAGAATGCTGCAGTTAAAATTATCCTTAAAAACACTGCCAGCATACTATCAGATAAACTTTACCAAAACACATTTCATTAGAACACATGGCACTTAAAACCACTCTATGTTAGTGCTGTATATACTGCTTTTAGCAAGATATTGATTTCACTGAAACTGCTGTCAAATTTAGCACACAAAATTATTTCCAATTTTTGTAGCTGGGGCAATGGGACAAGTAAACAGACTGATGGCATTCTCTTGTACTGACACCATTGTAGTGAGCTCACCTGGAATGTGCCCAAAATGCAAGCAGAGAGCAGTGTTAGTACAGACATAGTGGGAAGCTGGGATGAATATGTTTGCAAAGTCATTGAAAACAGCTAATGATAGATATAATGGTGTGTGATTTGTTAAAGAGAATAGTGAACATGAAAAGCTGAGGAAGAGAGATGGCTGCAAAAGCTACAAGGAATGAAGGATCCTAGTCTTTTATCTGTATGGCAAAGTAGCGAAAAATTTCATTAGTTCTAGTTGTGGGAAATATTCCTTTTGTTGTGTGTGTGTGTGTGTGTGTGTGTGTGTGTGTGTGTGTGTGTGTGTGTGTGTGTGTGTGTGTGTGTGTGTGTGTGTGTGTATAAGGAATTTTCAAGCCAGTGCAAAGTGCACGGGCTAGTTAAGGCTATGGGAAAGAGAACACCAAATTACATAGTCTAACTTAAATGGAGGTATGAATGTGTCAGGTACAAAGCTATGAAACTGCCATTACAGCAGCATTTTCATTTGGTATGTAATGGCTCAGTTCTGGACTCATTAAGGTATAGTTACTATCAGCTCTCACATCATGTTTATATATAATCCTTTAATTTCATTTTGAACATTATGGCATTGCATTTCTCTCTCCATGACTGCAGAGACAGCATGTCCATGTCCTGCTTTAACTTCCACTACCTGTACTCACAGACAGACAGACAGACAAATATGCACATACACTCTCACACACACATGTGAACACTCCTGTTCACATGCATGTGCACACACATACATGCACATACACACACGTACATATATACACATGCACACGCACGCACTTGCACACACACACACACACACACACACACACACACACACACACACACACACACACACACACACACACACACACGCATACAGAGAAGTGCCTATATCCAATTCTGGATATCAGGTGCAAATGACCACATTTAGGTAAATTTCAAAATACATTTTTTAAGCTTCACTGATTTTTCTGGCATACATTGAACATCCTAAATGAGCAAGATCCCACAATCTCTGTGGTCACTTTTATTGTCTGAGAGATAGCACAGAGGATTAAGGCGATGAGCTATTAGCACCCTGCTTGCTATGGTCTAAACTTAGATTCCCTCAGCTTCCATTTACCTGTTCTGTGACTCTGAGCAAGTCATTTAACTAGAAAGTGCTTTTGGATTATTGGGAAACTGGGGTAGGATTGGTTCTTGGACTGCAGGTGTAGTAACTGCATATGAACCTGTTAGGATGTAGACATTGCCATTCTTAGTACTCAGTAATGGCTGACCCAGGTAGTTGATTTATCACGTGCTGTATCTATTCTCTACCAATTCCTTCCCCATTCAAGTAAAATATCAATGTCTTACAGGGTGGAACATGGAAGACATTCCTCCTTATATCCACCAATATAGCATTACCAAAGGTCTACCTCTAATTGTCTCGGTATACAGCCATAGATCTACAGCAGGCAGCCCTGGAAAGATTTCCTTTTACAAAGCTATGCTGAAATGTGTCAAACAAATGATTCATTGCTATAAAGCTATAGGAGCTGGTGGGGAATTATGGGAGGGAAAAAAATATAGAAAAGAACCAGGTCTGAGAATAAAGCACCTCAAAAAACTTAGTCCATGTAACTTGTAATCCAATAACGAGGTGACAAACACAGCAACCAGAGTGAAAAGACTTTAATAAAACAAAGATATAAAAATAGTAAGTGCTTTTGCATCCATTCAGGATGCTTCATTAAACATAATAAAAGTATCATCAGCACCAGTTTAAATACATGTAAACCTTTCAATTAATCAATTAATTCACTAATCATCACAAGAATTAAGCCATCTAATGTATTAAATAGTGCTTAAACTAGTGAATAGGAGTGCAAGGCTAGGTAATTATAAAAACTTTACAGAAAGGCTAGAGATGAGATGGGTAATTAGATTACAAGCTGATAAAGGATATGGCCTAAATGATAGAGTATCCCTGACCCCTTTTTTACTAGGTAGACCATTGGCACATTAATCTTAATTGCATACATACCATTATTCTGTCGTAACCTCCGTATTTTTGCTATGATGGCTAGTTATATCCATGATGATAGCTTTCTATGTAATATCCTCTCTCTATGTTCTTTGATGTGATGGGTAGGAATTTTGTAACTGCTTATGAATCGCCCTGGTCATTTCTATGTTTACAGGTTGTTTTGATATGTTTTTATGGAATATACTTTTAAGAAATGCTTTTTATGTCTTTATTTTTATTTTGTATAATTTGTAATATATGTATAAGTATATATTATGTCATGATGATAGTTATAGATAGATATTATATGAATGGTTGTAATTGGTTGATATGGATATATTAAAGTAGTTTGGTTTAAGCACTATTGAATACATTAGATGGTTTAATCCTTGTGATGATTAGTTCATTGATTAATTGAAAGGTTTACATGTATTTAAACTGGTGCTGATGATACTTTTATTATGTCTGATGAAGCTTCCTGAATGGACGCAAAAGTGCTTACTATTTTTATATCCTTGTTTTATTAAAGTCTTTTTGCTCCGGTTTGCCATGTTTGTCACCTCATAGCCCAGTTGTAGAATCAGTGAACCTCACCTAATAGGATTACAAGAAATATGGGAGGGAGCAGCTCTTGGTGTTCTGCTCACCTCATCGGTGACAAATGGGAGAACTGGATGTTGTCCCCATGGAGGTTGAACTTACCAACCCTATGCTTCTGTGCCCACATTGCAAAGTAAGCCAAGGAACATTTAATGCGTATAGACATGCATCCCTTTACAGTTACCATATAGTGGAGCTCAGAACAGTCAAAGCAGGGGAGGGTGGGTACTCCACCAAGGGAAAAGGCAAACCCTGTAGGATCAGCAAATTGGCCCACTTTCTATCACCTGACTCAGCTGATTGGAAATACTAATTGGGATTTCCCAGTAGGAATAAATTGTTTATAGCTAACACCCCTCCTGTGGATTCCTTGCTGGTAGAGGAACAATTGGGCTCAGTCCTGCAATGGGGGGGGGGGGGGAGTGTACAAAATATGTATTGCTAAAAAGGTGCTGTCATTTAACATGAAAAAAGTGGGGGTGTTCTTATTGTAGTGTAGTGATGGTATCCCTTTGAAATTTATAGACTTATGTTGCTTGGAACTCATGTTTCTGGTAGTTCATGGATTGGCAAATGTGTCTAAGATGGTGAAGCAAGCTAAAAGCTAAACCAAAATATCCCCAGTCTAGCCCAGTTGTAGAATCAGTGAACCTCACCCAGAAGAAGGGTTCTGGCAAATACTCATGGAAACAGACCTGGGAGTAGTGTTGGCTGGTGAGGGACTGGTATTTGGATGACACATGTAACCCAGCCAGGTTCAATCTGACAAAGCTGCATAGACATGCCACATGAGTTCATCTCTGACAAGATGAAGGGAAGACATCAGCTGCAATATTAGTC
The DNA here is from genome assembly GCF_019279795.1 of Protopterus annectens. Taxonomy (NCBI): domain Eukaryota; kingdom Metazoa; phylum Chordata; order Ceratodontiformes; family Protopteridae; genus Protopterus; species Protopterus annectens. Next base: position 517,769,554 of record NC_056740.1, on the reverse strand, counting down.
ATCTAGTATGCATGCAAGGGTGATAGGAGTAGGAAATTGTTCTTGAGGCACAAATGGTTCCTCACCGCCGTTGATGGTGTCAAAGACTGGGAAGAGGTTGAAATGCACCAGTTTGATTCAGTTGATGTTATTGTTATATACAACATTAGTTCAGCAACCAGACATCTCAAGCAATGGTGATCTGTTGTTACTCTGGAGCTGGCACACAGAAGTAGGCCCAGGCAGATGTGGGCATACTCACAAACACAGAGCTGGGTTCATTTGGACTTTGTACCACTAAGTGAGAGGGTCACATCAACGTAACTGTTTATTGCAGAAAGGAAAACTCTGTCTGTTATTTGTGCAATAATGTCTAATAGGTATTGAGAGTATCAGACCTTCTTACAGACCACAAATTAGGTGCTTACTAGACTACTAATTTTTTGGTACTACTTAAATGCTCACATGAGAAACAATGGAGATACCCATAGGGTATGAATTGGAGGAAGACTTCATAACTCTTCTGATATTGACAGGTAAACTGTTTGTGGATGTCTGCACTAGCCAAGGACTGTACCTAACAATCATCATGCTCAATCACATGGCTACTCATAAGTGGACATAGTACCACAGCACTTTGACCTAGACATAAGTGACTGAGTTTGTAGATGTATCATCAGAAATGATGCCATATGATATGGACATTCAGGTCATGAGAAGTTGTGGGCTATCAAATGGTAGTTATTTGGTGATGAGCTGGTCAGGTGGCTGGACCAATGGATAGACAGACCCAAGAAATTCTGACATGTAATGCTGCTGTCCTAGGCATGAATACCTATTCATGTTTCTGTATAGGATGCATTCAATTCCCACTTAACTTGAGAGGTTATGGACTCTCTTCACAGTGTCAATAGTTGTGTTCTACCTCAGCAAACAAATTTAAAAAACATTAGCAGCAATGAGATGTGCCCAGAAGTTAATTTGTATTTGTTATTTTAGTCACCCAAGAGCCCATAGGTTAAAGAAAGACAACTTCTCCACATTCCTGGAAGTGGTACTCCTGATTTAACTGAAAGGTACCAATAAACCTGAAAGGCAGTATTTGCTGCTGTCACTAAACTGAAGGCCGGAGTGTGGGAGGTGTTTGGTGAGGTCATGAAAAAAGACTTTCAAATGACCTCAAAGAGGTTTTAGCAAACAGGAAGGGAGGAAGGTGTTCTCAGCATGGGTGCAGAAATGCTGATCTCTGCAGTAGCCATTGTTGAAAAACAGAAGAAATACTTTGAGGATTCTTAAATCTGATATAGACACTTCTTCCTTTGTGGAGAATTGTCATATTGTGAGGAATTCTTAAGTTTGATAGGCATCTCTTCCTTTGAGGAGGCAGTGCCTGATTGGATCCATTTCAGTAGTGATATCACTCTGGTAATTACCAGAAGCCACAGTGGTAAGGCTGTGGGAGTGGATGACATTGTATCAGATATGCTGAAGGGCAGGACTTTGTTAAAGTGTTGTGATTGAGATGCATTTTCAATGTTATGAGGAAGGTAAGGACAATTCTTTTGGATTGACAAATTTGAACAGTTTCCCCTTTTAGAAACAGATCTAGAAGATTATACTTCAGTAATAGAGGGACCTGGGAGTGGCATGTGTACTGCCTGCTGGGATGTCTCTCCCACAACTAAAAAAAAAAATCATAAAGTTGACTACTATTATTTTTAGATTAAAAGTAATAAACTTCCAACTTTTAGTTTTGTTCCTGGTGCTTGGAAGACTACACATTTGCATGAGTGGAGTTCTGATAAGATTCGAGACAAAAACAAAATAAAGAACAAAAAATAAAAAATCAGTTTAAGACATTCACTGCAATGTTTTCAAACTGGCCTGGCATTAGGCTTCCTCCCCCAGTCTTTCCAGCTCTTCATTCCTGTTGAGGGCATCAGAAGCATTGTTCAATGACTATGTCATTGGCCTGCTGCATGAAGTAGCAAGAAGCCTTTCCTATTGGCTCAGCCTGCCTCAGGTGACTGAGACTGCCGAGGACAGAAAGTTATTGAAGAAGTAAAAGTAGCAGTGCAGAGGTATGACAGCAGGATCCAGTAAAAGTTTACAAGCACTCTACCGCTGCTTGAGTGTGTGTGTGTGTGTGTGTGTGTGTGTGTGTGTGTGTGTGTGTGTGTGTGTGTGTGTGTGTGTGTGTGTGTGTGTGTGTGTGTGTGTGTGTGTGTGTGTGTGTGTGTGTGTATGTTTGGGAGGCATACAAGCTCTCCATTGACCCTGATTTTCGACTTATATTTTGGTGTTTTCTTGTAAAATTTGTAGTGTTCTAGAAAATCAGTGAAGACATTTGAGTTTCAGACATACCTCTCAACTTCTTAGTGCAAGGAATCTGCACAAAGCCTAAAATAATGTTGGGGGGGGGGGCAAAGGCCCCAAAATAAGGACAGATTTATATATTGCTCTTATAAACTCAGAAAGTTGATGGAATAACAGATTTTGTGCTACTGTATGTTTTCTGGAGGCTATACAGTCTGAAACTGAAATGTGTGTCATTATTTAATGACTTCAGTCCTCAATGATTTGCCACAAAACCACAAATTTTAAGAAGAACAGTTCAGAAATATGAGGCAAAAATCTGGACATTCTGTGAAAATCTGGACAATTGAGAGATATGGTTTCAGACTTAATAGCCTTCAGAATAAGCCAGCTAATGCAAAGCCTGTTATTCTAGCAATTAAAAGGCCATAGTTGTCCCTAGTGCTGGTCCTTTGTCCAATGTTGTTTTCAGTGTCCTCACCGATTCTTGAGATAAGAGGTTGAGAAGTTTATAGCTACAGTCATTCCAGCAGGTGTAATTGATAGTCACGTGTGTGCATATGTCCGTGTGTGTGTGTATGTATGCATGTGTTTGTGTGTGTGTGTGTGTGTGTGTGTGTGTGTGTGTGTGTGTGTGTGTGTGTGTGTGCGTGTGTGCGTGTGTGTGTATGTGCTTTATGTATGTAAGGAAATGAATGTAAATTACTGTAGCCAATTGTTATTATTTTTATTTTATTATGTTGTGACATCTGAAATATATACAATCAATAAAGTTGACTTAATTGCTGGCTATGGGGGCTGTCTGTTGGTAAAAGTGATGGATACCATTCTCATTGTTTCAGTTTAAGCAGTCATTATTCTGGCTTCACAGAAATAGGCTACATTTGTGTGAGGCTAGCTGGAATACTTTACTGTGTATATTTTAACACAATCAGAAATTTGAGGTATGCACATTCAATAAAGTGGCTATAATTGAAGAGTATGAAGATAGTCTGTAATGAAAATGACTGCGGGGGGGTTGCTGTGTCTCTAAGAGTAGCAAGTTGGACCATTTTTTCACTGTCTTCACTTTGAAACATCAGCATTGTATGCAATAAGTAGCTGTTGTGGTGGAATGTGTGTGAGCAACTGATCATACACAGTGTTGCATGTTGTCATCTAACAGATCTTGGATCTCTAGCTGAGATTTTTGCTCTTATTTCTTGTATGTGGAGTTTTATCCATGTTTTTTTTTTTTTGTTTTTGGATTCTTCTACCATGTCCTCAGCTGTATAATATGTGCCTCTGGCTGTTTGTGTTTTTACTTTCATGAATATCTAAAAACAAAGGAGTACACAGAAGGTAACTATCTCTTTTAAGGGCTATAGGTAGGCAGGCTGTATTCACAGAAAGGTTTTACATATCCAGGCATGTATCTTCTCATTTTATTTGTGAACTACTATTTTGTTAACATTGAACATTTAAGTTTTAGACACAGCTTATCTTTTCTTATATAAAAAATAAGACTAAACGTGTTTCCTTACTCCATTTTTTTTCTTTTAGGTCATCTATGAATCAAAAGGTTGTGAAAAGCTCCAATTTGCACCACTGAGCATCTGGGATCTTACGGTCCATAGACATCCAGCTAAATTCAGTTACTTCCCCCAAACTTATTACAGTGGAGTCTTCATCAGTTAGGGTATGTAAAAGCATGGGGAAGCTAAAACACAAGACAACATGTGAAAAACAAGAAATAAGTAATTTATCTAGATGGTGTGGGATCAGTATTAGAGGAAATTGGGAGGGGGGTGCACTGGGGATCATAACTCTCAAATTCTTAAAACAAGAAATCTGGGTAAAGCCCAAAATAATGAGGGACAGAGGTCCTAAATCAGGTACAGATTTTAATTATTGTTTTTATAAGCTTATAAACTTGTTAGAACAACAGGTTTTATGCTCATATGCATTTTCTGAAGGAGATGAAGTCTGAAACATAAATGTCTCTCATTATTTAGTGACATCAATCCCACAAGATTGCTAGAAAGCCACACATTTTATAAGGAACAGCCCAAATATATGAGGCAAAAATCTGGGCATTCTGCAAAAATCTGGACAGTTGTGAGGTGTGATGGGAAGATGCATAGGGAACTAATGTGGCACAGATGGCCTTTGGTGTCCTTTGTTTAGGCTTCCATTTCTTCTAAGGCTAGTCTTGTTGATTGTAAAAAGATGTCTAAGGTATATATAATCAGTAAAGTGGCAATAAGGAATGGATACATACTGAAGACATCTGAGGGTGAAAGTGAATGACCCCATCTATTGTTTGTACACAGGTAAGGGTCAAAGACTAGCTGTTATAAATCTCCACCCAATTTCAGTGTGCTTAACCCATTTACTGGCTTCCTGCAGTCCCACCCTTGATTTGATATCACCAGCTACCACTGGAGGGATCGCATTGCACTCCAGTGAGAAAGCATATGTCATGGTGAAGCTTCATCTAATAGTCAAGTCAAGGATTAAGGAAGAGCAATATAGATTCTGCCTTGGCTGTGTAGTGGATCTGGTGTTTGTCCTTGCACAGATTTTTAGGGGGTCATGGGAATTTGTCAGTGCTATCTATATATATTTTGTGAACCTAGAAAAGGTGTATGCTCCTGTATCATGAAAGGTCCTGTGGGATATGCTACAAAAGTATTAGGATCTGGAACCTTTCTACTTGTCATCTGGTCCTTGTATTTCAGGATATAGAATTCTTATCTCGTCCTCAACATAAAATTACATGCATTCAAAGCAGGTGTAGAAGTAAGGAGAAAAGCTTGTTTCCCCTTCTTTTTGTAAAGTTTGTGGACAGCACGGAAGGCTGGTGACATGAAAGTAAGGTGGGGAATAAAATCAAGCAACTGAGTGGGTGAAGCTAAGTGAATCTAGGTGGCCCTATCTTAGGGTAGGTGTCCAAATCCATGGAAATGGGAATGTATGCTGCAGCCTATTAGCTTTTTATGAAAACATAATGCACATGTAATTATACGACCCTGGTAGGTATTGTTAAGCACTCATGTTGTGAAATGTTGTAAACAGTATCTTGCCGCTGATACTACAGGAGTGGAAAAAGGAGACAGGGCTTACCTTTGTGTTTTTACCTTAAGGTAGGAATAATGAAGCAAAACTAATGCTAAATGGAGTGAGACCTTACTATTGTCATATAGCGTAGTTAGCAGCGCAGGCAATGATGATTATGAGTCACAACAATTTGCATGCTTTGACCCATGGGAACTAACTACAAGTGTAAACAATCGGGACAGTACAGCTGCTATGATTGTAGCTGACATTAATAGGCTAGTCATAGTCCAGTGGGTAATATATAGTAATACAGTGAATATATATGTGTTTTTATAATGACAATGGTGGACTGTTAATAGCGGTGAAGAGCTCATCTAAATGAAGATGTCACTTAAGTGTGCAATACAGCTGAAATCTTGTCTTAATAGCATCAAGACAATATGGATAGATGGCCTGTATGGTACTCTTTTAGACAGGAAATTATAGTCCTATTACTGTGGTATGACGCAGATGTATGTCACATAGTAATCATACCAGTCTGTGTGCAGCTAGTCATCTGAAGCATGGCCATATAAATTAGGGCAAATTCTGAATCCAAACTCACTTTTGAGTGAAAGCCAAATTCAGCATAACAAAAACTTAACAATAAGAATTGAAAACAAAACCACATTATTAACACCTGATTTGTTTTTCTTGAAGCAACAGTCCTGGTTCATAATAAATGAGTGCCCATTCAATGGCATCTCACTGCCAGGACTTATCCGACTAAAGTTTATATAGGACAGCACACATCTGCTATAAAAAGTGTGCAGATTTTTTAATTAAAATTTGCAGGTAAACCTCCAGCATTATAGTGTAACTGAAAAAATAAATAGCACTTAAATATGCAGCAAGGTCTAATTCAATACAGGATTTACAGCACTTATCAGAGTTTCACTTAGTCAAGACACAAACGATCATAACTAATACTCACATTAATCAGAATCACAAGTGAGCAACACAAAACCAACATCATCCACCATAAGGCAATTGATTTTCAGGGGCAACACCCTCTACAATCCAGACATGGTGGGGGCTTTGTCCCCACACCTTCGATCTCTCTACATGCTAAATTCCAGGTCAACCAAACATGAAAGAAAAGGGAAAACATGTAAAACAAGCATAAAAGTTACCTTTTCATCTTTTTTTGACTCTTGAAACACAAACTCAAAAGCACAACATCTGTGACAAATTACTTTCTGATCTACAAACACATCAACAACAAAAACACTGTCTTTCTACAGTGTTGCATTGTGTTGTGATTACAAGCAGTAGAAATAGCTGTAGTGCTGCCATTAAAATTTAACTGACTTATATGTCGCCTCACAGTAAGACGCTGACCGGTTTGACTCTCAGCTAGAGCGTCTTCTGTGTGGAGACATGCATGAATGGGTGTGCCTTCGTTGAAGGTTGTGCATTAGGGCTAGCAACTCAGCACGTAAAAATCAACTGCCAGTCATTAGCGGACCGGAGTTCCGCTGTGGTGACCCCTAACCGGGAAAAGCCGAAAGACACAACATATTTGTTTCCATATTTAAATAATGACCAAGTCATGTATAGTTCCAAACCTATCAATGCATTTTCACAGTTTCATGATTTACAAATCAACTACCACAATATGAGACTTAGCTTTATGTCTTATAGAGTCAAAGGGCTTATAGTACAGGCATGTGAAACATAGCAGTGCATAGGTTCATAAGTTCAGCTGTACCTGTGTTCATGGTCTAAGGCCACTGAAACGCATTGAGTCTTTTATTTGCCCCTTAAATTTGTTTACTGGAGAACAATTTCCTAGTTTTCCCTAAAATGCTGTTAAGCTTGTTGAAAATTTGCTGTCAAGTGGAAGAGTGTTCCACAGTCTTGTGATGATATCCCTTTCCCTCGTCTTGGTTTTAAGAACCACAATATTGGTATAAGAATTTTGAACCAGTCTGGAGGATGTATATTTCCCCAACCCAACACTGCCTGTGAGTAATAAAAAAAGTAAAAAAAGATCATTAATATACAACTTTCATCTTTTCAACCTATATAGGAAACTGTTTAGGTTTAACTTAGCTAATCTGCCTAGTAGGCAATATTTGTCAGAAAAATGAGCTCTCTGTGCACACATCCTGTCTACCTCCTTTAATAACCACATATCCAAGTTAGACTGCATTTTCAGCTGAATTACTTAACACACTGAAAAATGCAACTTGCAACAGGTGAAATGCCATGTGTTAGCCCCTTACCTCCACCTAATAATATTCTTCTGCTCTGCTGCACTCTGTTTGTTATATACATCTGATACAGTGCAAAATACAACCAAAACCAAACTGTGGCATGTTATCCAGTCCACAAATGACCCGTTCTTCGTGAAAACACCAAAACACACTTTCTTCAATTTTAAAACTTAAAACTAAAATTAGATAATGTATAAAATTTACAACTCAGTGGTAAGTGCTTTAGTTCCTTTTCACAAATTACAAGAAACTTCATCGTATAAAAATTGAATAAAGCAGTTTTTGGTGTTTTCATGAAGAATGGGTCGTTTGTGAATGAGATAAGATACCACAATTTGTTTTTTGTTATATACAGTAGTAGGCCATGGATACAAAAGGAACAGTCACTGTAAAACCAACAGCAATACTTCATGGATACAAAAGGAGCAGTCATTGTAAATCTAACAGTAGTAGGCCACGCATACAAAAGGGATAGTTACTGTAAATCCAACAGTAGTACGCCATGAGTACCAAAGAGACAGTTATCGTAAACCCAACAGTAGTACACCATGGTTTACAAAAGGAAAAATCACTGTAAATTTAACAGTAGAAGGCCATAAATACAAAAGGGACAGTTACTGTAAATCTAACAGTAGTAGGCCACGGATACAAAAGAAACAGTCACTGTAAATCTAACAGTAGAAGGCCACGGATACAAAATGGACAGTTACTGTAAATCCAACAGTAGTAGGCCATGGATACAAAAGGAACAGTCACTGTAAATCTAACAGTACAAGGCCAAACATACAAAAGGGATAGTTACTGTAAATCTAACAGTAGAAGGCCACAGATACAAAAGGGACATTTACTGTAAATCCGACAGTAGTTGATCAAGGATACAAAAGGAACAGTCACTGTAAATCTACAAGTAGTAGGCACAGTTACAAAAGGAAACATCACTGTAAATTTAGCAGTAGAAGGCCATAGATACAAAAGGGACAGTTATTGTAAATCTAACAGTAGTAGGCCACAGATACAAAAGGAACAGTCACTGTAAATCTAACAGTAGAAATCCATGGATACAAAAGGGACAGTTACTGTAAATCCAACAGTAGTACACCATGAGTACCAAAGGGACAGTAACTGTAAGCAGTAGTAGGTCATGGATACAAAAGGGGCAGTCAGTGGCTCATTTTACCCATGGCATAGAAAAGAGAACAGTCATTGGCTCATTTCACCCATGGTATAGTAAGGAGGAGAGTCACTGACTCATTTCACCCAAGGTATAGAAAGGAGGACAGTCACTGGCTCATTTCAGTTATTTGCTGATAATAAGTGAAAGATACAGGATGGATGTAGTAATATATCTTGTGGAAAGTAGAATGGAACACATGATAACCAGTGACATGGTTTTATTTTTTAATTAATTCACAAATATTATGAAGATAAATATGAGAAAAGAATGACAGTCATGTTATGAAGCAGAAGGTGACTGATGGTGCTACACACGTCAGTGCCGAGGGATAAAAGCTGGTCATTCTTGGAGAAGGGTAGAATGTATTGAGTATTATTTGGGATTGATGGGGTTGGGATCACCAGGTACTCAGATGACTTATCAATATCACTGGAAATATTAAAGGAATGAGTCACACAAGTTATTGCATAGGCTGCTGTCAGATACATTTACAGCAAGCAGTCCTAATTCACATCTGTATGTCTATGTATTATGCTGTAGAGAGACAGAAACAGTGTATAATAAAAGCAAAAGTCAGGTTTAGACTGGTCTAGCTTTGTATATGTAGATATGCTATTTTCACTTATGTGACCATAAAGGTGAAACTGCAATGAGGAATTCTGGGGTTAATATCGGGCCATGCAGAATATTTAACATATTTCATAGATAAATTAATATCTGTAGTTTCAAAAAGAAATGTACAATTTATTTAATGACATTCTCATCAGGATTAAAAAAGACTGCACATGACAGATGAAGAGCAAAAGAAAACATGCATAAAAACTGGGATTTTAATGAAAACATCAAGAACAGTGATAGAGAATTTCACCACCAAGAGAATATCTCTCTTTTTTTGAGATGTAATTTACTAAGTTATCACATTCTGTAATCTGGTCATTTTTTATGCTCCATGAAAATACCCTGTATGCAAGCAATTATGTCTGACAAGGTGGTTGTTATCAGGGAAATAGCAGACTGCTGAGGGGTGTTGTGAGACTCAGTGTAGCGACATCCCTGGGTAGTCTATTATTTCCCTGATAATGCCCATCTTGGAGGGTATAATTGTACTTAGGTAATGGACTGGCTGTTAATTTGATATTTATGTATATGGGTCCTAGTCACATCACCAAAATTCCAGTACACTGAAATACAAATTGCCGAGACCAAACGTCCAAAAGACCAGAATAACGAAAGACCACTTTGCCGAAGTTCCTTTAATTGAAAGAGGTAAGACAGAGCTTTCATTTACTGTTTGTGTACCTTATGGTACGTACAGTTCTGACAGTTCTACAGTGTCCGTACTTTAAAGTGGAGATCACAATGCAGTGACAAAAACGCCACAGTGGTAGCATTGTTGCCTCACAGCAAAAGGTTCTCTGGTTCGATTCTCTGCTGGGGTCCCCTCTGTGTGGAGTCAGCATGTCCTACCTGTGTTCATGTGGGTTTCCTCCCACGTTACAAAGACATACATCTGTAGCTTTTCTCTTTGGGCCTCTGCTGAAAATTAGCTTTGTTCCATCGGACTTTCCTAGTTAACAAATATATAAGAAGCAGGGGGCCTGCCCCCCCCTGAAAAAATGTTTGAGGTTATGGTGTTTTGTTGATGTTGCTTATATATAGTGTTTTGGTGTTGTGTGTTTCGGCAAAGTGGTCTTTCATTATTCTGCTCTTTCGGATGTTTGGTCTCGGCAATTTGTGTTTGGGTATACTGGAATTTCAGTGATGTTTCTAGGGTCCATATATATATGTATATATATATATATATATGTATATATATATATATATATATATATATATATATATATATATATATATATATATATATAGGGTCTATATTATATCATCAAACGCTTAAAAAAGCGAACGATAAATAATCGACCCCATGTAAGTGAAAGCATAAAATCTCAAAACCTCAGAACAGCGATTTTTTTTTTCCCAAGGAAAAAAAATCACTGTTCCAAAAAAAAAAAAGAAAAATAAAATTGAAATAATACATAAAGTGGGGGGCTTCGCCCCCCACACCCACCCTACTTAAATATACCAACTCCAAGATCGCACTACAGTGCCGAAAATGGCAAAGTAATGGAAGTGGCCAAGTGAATTCTTTCCCTGGGAAAGAATTTGCTTAAAAGCTGCTTCGCTATTTTGCCTTTTCGTTGTTTTAAGTTTGACCAAGATGCTTTGATAGAATGCGTCTTCGGTCATCTAACTGGAACTCATATATATATATATATATATATATATGTATATATATATATATATATATATATATATATATTTATACATGTGTGTGTGTGTGCGTGTGTGTGCGTGTGTGTGTGTGTGTGTGTGTGTGTGTGTGTGTGTGTGTGTGTGTGTGTGTGTGTGTGTATATATATATATATATATATATATATATATATATATATATGCACATATATATATATATATATATATATATATGAATTACTATTACAAGAACGAAAGTTGACTTCTTCGAACTTGTAATAGGAAGCCTCACTTCTGCAAAACTTCACTTTAACGAAAGTGAAATTTTGCGTAAGTGTACTTCACCGAAAGCACTGCAGCACAGTGGAGGACATAAAAAAACAAGCTATGTCCTCCACTATGGTGCGATAGTCATGGACCTTAGGGTTAGGACACGGGTTAGGGTAAGGGGATAGTTAGTAAAGCTATCCCCTTATCCTAACCCATGCCCTAACCCTAAGGTTTGTGACTATCTCTCCATAGTGGAGGACATTGCTATGTCCTTCACTGCACTGCAGTCTTCACGGACCTTAGGGTTAGGGCACAGGTCATGGTAAGAGGATAGCCCTTAGGCTGTAGAGTATGTAATTGTTGACAGAAAAAGTAATTCACACCCAAAATATAAGTTATATAAATATTTAATGTCTGTAGACACACAGACAGACACACATACACACACACACACACACACACACACACACACACACACACACACACACACACACACACACACACACACACACAAATTTGAGTTAGGCAATTATAGTTACTTTCTTGACTGAGTACACTTCAGATATCTCAGGCTGTTCTCAACATTAGAGCTCATAAACATCCTTTATGTGTTTAAAGAGGAATTTGTAAATCATGGCCATTGTATCTTGTAAATGATAGTTCTGCATTAATGGATTTTTCATTATATTATAAGCTGTTGCTTCTATGTGCACTTTTATTCAGAGTAGCAGTAATTAAACAGCACAAAAGTTTCTGCATGCTAAAAGCTTTTGCAGTAGTTATGTTAAAACCTGCGACAGTTTAAAGCCTAATTGAATCAATCTGATGCTTTCACTGCCGTAATAGTAAACTTCTAGTATATTATTTTATGGGTTTATGCCCTTGAAATGTAATGAGATCAACTGTGCATTTTGTTACTTGATTATATCTTGCTATTGTAGTGCTTGTTTCCCTGCTGCACAATTTAAAGGTGGTGCATCACAGTTAAGCTTAGCAAGGTACTCCACTCTATATTTTGTGGTATACACTACTCGCCAAAATGAAAATTGTTCAGTTCAAGTGAGCATTCCATTTTATTCAAAGGGTATTATCTATCTCTCCATATGCTCCTTTAATAAGCAGTTGTACCAGTTAAAGAGCAATTACTTTACATATGGTACACACAGCCTAACACAACAGTATGTTAATATATTAGCACAGTATTTACTTAGAGCAGCCACCTAGCCCATCATTAAAGCCATAAATAATTTAGAGTAGTCATTCTTATTGTAAACTGTCCAGATTTATTAGCTGCTTATTCCTTTTAATATTGGTCAGGATTGTCTCCTGTCCTGTTGTATTGACTCTTACTGTTTTCTGTTCTTGCCAGTCTCACTTGTTTAGGTGTTAGATTAGTCTAGAACTAGGGACCAGACTCCCAGACAAAAAAGAAAAAGAAAATCTATCTTGAAAAAGACCATAAGTGATGGTTCGGGAGATGATTTATCCTCCCATACTGATACTGAAATTGAGGTTTCTCAAACATCACCATCATCATACGAAACGGGGGGGGGGGGTAGAAAACACCAATGTAGAGCTCAATCCCAGCTTAACAATAGAGACCATGTTGCAACATTTGGAGCTGAAAAGATTGCCAATAATGTCATAAACATTTCTTCTGCTGTTTTATCAGTCAGTGATTATGATGTATTAAATAAAGGATTGAACTTCATACCTGTTTTTTTGTCTCAGAAAGTGATTTTGTACAGGATTTGTTGTCTTTTTGTAGACTTCTAAATTTAAAAGTTTTCTTCATAGATTCAGAAAACCACACTGAACCCAAAGAGGTGGGCTTTAAATTTCATGCCTCTAACTTTATACCACCAATGAATAAACATGTCGAGATATTCCCGAAATGTATACTCAAGGAGTTACATTTTGGTGGATATGCTAGTGAGGGTTTGCTTTCTAACAAATTAAATCAAGCAGAGAAGGAGGCACTTTGGAAGCTAAGAGTAGGAAAGATCTGGTTATAGTACAAGCTGATAAAGGAGGTTCTATAGTGGTTATGAATTGGTCCGACTATGAAACTAAGGCCAGTAGACAGCTCAGTGATGCCAGATTATATATGAATATGCCTGTTGATCCAACTTCACATTTTAAAATTGACAATTTTTTGGATATGGCTAAGAGTGAGGGCATCATTGATGAACAAACCTGTTTTCATCTCGAGGTTAGTGAACCTTCCTCCCAATACCTTTATCTGCTTCCTTACACAAAAACCTTCATAACCCTCCGGGGCGACCAGTTGTGTCAGGCAGGGGTTTCCTTATGGAACCCATCTCTGTCTACCTAACTAAATATTTCAAACCTTTGTTGAAGGGAGTTAGGGCTAGGATTAGAGATACAACAGAGTTTCTTAATATTTTTGCAGACTCTCAAGGGACAATGAATGCTTATTGTGTACCTTAGATTTAACGTCACTGTATACTAGCATCCCTCACTGGGCGGGTCTCATGGCATTGGATTTTTGGCTTACCGAACTTGATTTATATAGTCCTGAGTTCAATACCTTTCTTCTTTGCCTGGTAGAGCACGTATTAACCAAAAATGTTTTTCTGTTTAATGGAAAATGCTATCTACAGGTCCAAGGTACTGCTATGGGGTTGGCTTTCACCCCCATTTACGCGGATCTTTTCATAGGATATCTGGAACATCATATGATCTATGATAGGAGTCATAAAATCTTTGATGAAATGGATATCTGGCATAGGTACCTGGATGACTGCTGGATGATTTAGAAATCTGATGCAGTATATTTACAAGAGTTTGTTTATCTTAATGATAATAAATGGGGCATCTAATTTACTGTTGACTCCAATAGGAGGTTGATTCCTTTTTTGGATGTTTTGGTCAATAAATGACATGATGGTACTTTAGCCAGCACAGTTTATAGGAAGCCCTTTCATTCTAACTCATTACTGCATGCATCCAGCTGTCATCCAGGTCACATTACAAGGAATATTCCGAAACCCATTTCATGAGGCTAAAAAGGATATGTTCAGGTGAGACAGATCTTGCCCATTTCAATGAGGATTTAACCCATAGATTTGTAGAATGGGGTTATTCAGCCAAACATTTGTCATATACCAGTTCTATTGTGGGTAAAATGTATAAGGAGGAATTGCTTACCTATCAAGGTTCCAAATACCATCAAGGATCCAAAATTAGGTTGACTACCACTTTTGGCAGGAATACTAAACATCTTAACCAGCTGATACAAAAACACTGGGATATTTTACTTTCTGATGAATATCTGGCTAGAATATTGGACAGCAGATGTGCTTTTCCAATCGAAGAGGGGTAACGCTAGGGGGACATTTTCGTTTTTTCAAAAGACATTTATCCTCCCAAGTAAGAACTCAATGTACCTTAGATGGTACTAAAGTGTTTGGTTGTTTCCCCTGTGAACATTGTACTTTCTGTAGATATGTACTTAAAACCAAGGAGTTTTCTACTAAAAATACAAGTGTTTTTGAAATCCAGACCCTTACGAATTGCAGTAGCAGTTGGGTGATCTATTTGACTGAGTGCCACTGCTCTGGATTTTATATAGGTCAAACATCTAGGTCCTTCAAATTACAGACTTCAGAACATTTGAGTAACATCAGAAACAAGGTTATTGCTAATGCCTTATACAAACATACATTGATTCATAAAATGGTAAGGTTCCATTTTACTATCATTGATAAGGTTGTGGGTTCTAAGCTCTCCAAAAATAAATGGCATGAACTTCTAAATAAAAAGGAAAGGTCATGGATTATTCATCTGGGGGGTTTGTTTCCTCCTGGATTAAATGAACATCTTTAGAGATATATATTAAATATAATATCAATATTTAATTTAGTAAGTTTAAATATAGGTCCATGTTAGGTATATTTATATTTCACAAGGCTCTAACAATATTTTTTTAGTATTGCCTTCTTCCTTCTTTACTCACTTTCTATGTTAACATCCATAGCCCATTAAATATGTTTATGCATTTTGTATTTTGTATTTTGTATTTTCTCTATGTAGCTGTGTTGGGTTCACGTATTGTTGTGAGTGTGTTCTTTGTATTGGAACCACCTAATTAATTTTTTGTTCTGATTGGTGGAACAATTGAGGATTTTTTCAAAAAGGGTGTTTCACTATATGGGTTTGCCTTTCTGCATTGATAAAGGTCTTCAGGGCTGAAACTGGTCTGCCTTATGTTTAAATAAAGGTTGGATTCCTCTTTTGTGCTGGACATTTGTGTTTTTTGCTGTGGAGATTTTTGGCCTTTGCACTTGCCGTCTCTGCGTGGCTCTCTTTGGATTGTTGCAACAATAGTTCCCCCTACACTATCAAGAGTCATGAAGGGTCCCTACCAGCCAGCAAAATAGCTTGCCATCAGCTTAAAAACACCTAGCACTACAATCAGAACAGGAATAAGGTCTTTAGCTCCAATATTGTATTTATCCATAGTTTTTGTTATACTGTTTAGGTGGGAAAGCATACGTATCCTTTGATTTCTTCTCTTCCCCTGTATAATCTATGATCAGGTTTATTATTTTTGACATTATCAACAGCCACAAGGAAGAGCTAACTGTAAAAATGTGTGTGTGTGTGTGTGTGTGTGTGTGTGTGTGTGTGTGTGTGTGTGTGTGTGTGTGTGTGTGTGTGTGTGTGTGTGAGTGTGTGCATATCACACTCTTGAGTAAGGTCTCAGTGGCAAGGATTTGTGTTTTCTAGCTTTATTCTTACTGAAACTGTCTGCCATTAAACAGATATAGTTAGCAGCAATACACTGCATTTCATCTCTTGGTGGTTTTCTTTCTGTTAATCACTCACTTACAGCAGTACTCAGCTGTTAGGGTATCCGACAACAAGTCCTTTTCCTGGGAAGACACAACTGTTCTTCAAGTCCCTACCTCACTGATTGTTTCCGTTGTGACTGCGGTGAAAGGGCACCCTGCTATTTCATCACACTATGAGTGGTTTCACTTCACTAAACACCCTACCCTTATTTTCACTCACCCCATATCATTTTCCTTATAACTGTCCAGTCACACTTAATTTCACCCACTTACCCTGTACACAGCTACCAGACAGAAACTTCATACTAGCTCCACCCCCTACCTTATCAAAATACAACTACCAAAAACATTAACATGCCAGGCTTTCAAAAAATATAGTTATGAAAATCCCAAGAATAAAGGCTAGATAGACTACCTAACTCTTATCAACAAACATGCCATTCAACTATCATTCTCTAAAACACAACTGCCTCCTTCAATTACCTCGTACAATTGCAATACTTCTCTAATAACATCCTTGCCCTTGGGAGAGCAAAGATTACTATAAACTGCTGCAGTCATCCTCATGGTATTTCTGCTTCTCCAACCGACTTGCAATATTATTGCATAAACCTCTCTAACCCACTTCATACTCACTCAGTTTACCTTTATATTGCTGACAGCCACATCCCAGAATCAGATTCCGAGAACTGCAATGTGTGACTTCACAAAACCGCAAACCATGAAGTTCATAATAACAAAATCTTGCCCCTTTTTGACCTATGGTAACACTCGTTTCAGCTGTGGAGCAGTCAGAAATGTTGATGTTCACTGTTTTTTCGAAGTGTAAAGAATTAGACTGGATGAAATTCGTGGAAATGGTTTGAGTATGTGAACATTCAGCGGATGTGCTTTCAGCAATATAAAGCTAAACCTACTCACTCACCACTCCAACCTTCACATAACTACTTTAGCCCCCAAACATGGCTTATGCACTTCACCTCAGTCTCCACATGTCACTCGCATATTTGTTGCATCATACATATAGGCACTTCCACATCCTGCTGATAATCACTCTGCTTACAGTTAATCTATAATTTACTGACATATTACAAGCACATCTGCCCAATACCCACATCAACTTAAACCTAAAGCTTTCAAAATCTCATTACACTCTTACATAAAAACCTGCCATTTGCATTTAGCCACAACAAACATAAACAATTATTAATACATGTATTCCTACGACAAAAATATATCTCAGGTCCCGTTTACTTATTTAGTTATTTATTGACATTTGTTTACAGGTAAAGTCTGACTGGGTAATAAATATCCATTTTCAGCAGAGGCCCAGGAGAAAATATCAGAGAGTTTAACATCAAATAAAACACTTGTACAAATGTAATTAAAAAAGGCATATATAGAAACAGTTTTATAGTGGAATGCATAGGATACAATAAAGCATGAAGATACACCTGAAAAAAGAAAATGAAAAAAATATGTTTAAATATGGCAATACATCTGAAAAAGAAAAGGAAATAAAATATGATTAAATATGGCAATCAGTATATATAGAAGTATTGTATGTATAGTTTACTACTCCAGGAAATAAAAAGATGCAAGTACATCCTAAGAGTAGGGAGAGGGCAAGTGTTGAAAGGTATAAATAGATAGTAAGAATGTAAAGTGTTTGTTAATATAGATCATACAGATGAGGTGCATGGGCATAGATATGGGTTAGTGAGAAATTCTTTGAGAGAGGACTTGAATACATGGAGGATAGATATAGTTCAGATTTAATTTGGGATTCTGCAAAAACAAATGTTAAACGGTATTACAGCTTCTTAAAGCAAGAGGTGTCCTACTAAATCCTGGACCTCTGTCACATGCACATATGCACAAATATAAAAAAAAACTTTAAAAATTTCATCTGTCTTTAATAAACAGAGCAATATGAAAGCATGGTTACTACGTCATTGGCCAGATATTCTTGCAGTTGCCAAAACATTTCTCAAGAAAAAGTTCTATCCATCCACTGGAATGTAAGATTAGGCAAAACCATAAGCATGCTCAACTCTGCCAATCATAAAAACCTCAACTGGTTCATGGCTATCTTTACTATAGACAAACTTTTAACGCTATTATCTTGGGTAACTTCACTGTGAATAAAATAGTTTCTAATGACTCACAAATGAATATAGTATTTGAGCAGCCTATTATTACTCAACCAAATTATCAACCAACCAACAAGAACAAACAGTCTGACCAACAATACCTCAGTTCTAGATCTTTTAGTAACAAATATTAAACCTACATGAACTCAGACTACAGTTCTTACAAATTGCTTAAACAACCACTGCCATATTATCTGCATGTGATCATTTAAGACTTAAAAAAATCCCTCCTCAAATCATCAAAAGAAGAATAGCATCAGAATAAAAACATGCATTACTTGACAACATAGTGAAAACCACTATCCAATCAGAAATCTAGAATTCACATGTCTCTGGAATTAGCATACTTCACTGATAAATTATTACCAATTCAGGACCACCTTTTCCCCTTAAATCATAGAAATATTCAGGGAAAAATATACCCATGGATTCCTCAAGCCAGCATTTCACTGATAAAATGAAGAGAAAATGGATGGAAGCAATATAAATCAAAATACAGATAAAGATATTTAGCTTTAGCCAACAAAATTGAATATTGGTTAATGTAGCTAAAGTCTCCAGTCTCAGCCAGACACAAGAGACTTCACTCTCCATTCCTAAATATTTCTGGAAGTATATTAAATAGCTAACTAGTAAAATTACAGACAATTCTAGTTCACATCAAAGTACATCAATAGTAAATGACACCAAATTTACAGGAAAATGTCTTTATACTTAATTCTGTCCAGTCTCTTGTCAAAATATATATATATCCCCCTACAAATAATTTATACTCCTACTCAACCCCACAATTATATCCCCTATTAGCCTACCTCAGGGAAATAACACCCACACAACCTCACTCTCTTCTGTCAAAGCTAAGCTCCACTTTAGGAGCCCAATTCCATAACCCTCACCCTTCCTTTTTAAAAATGGCAGAGTACATATTTCCAAACCTCTCATATATAGGTTCATAGGTAGGTAGTAGGCTATTGGCCCTAGGGTCTATATAAGTCTAGCCAAAAAGGTACCCGGGCTTTCGCTCCCCAAGAAAATTATTTTCTTGTGTCCCTGTCGAGCAGAGCCACAGAGGTGATCGCCAGGGTGAATTTCCTATTTCCCATCCAATCATCAAGATTTTTTTCTTGAAGAGTGCTAATTAAGAGCTTTGTTTGATATAGATAGGTAGTTTGTTCCAGAGTATGGGAAGTTTCTGGGACAGGGATCTATCCCTCCAGCATGTTCTGTTTATTGTGGTGACAAGGTTTAGGTCCCTAGAGCATGTAGCTTAGAGGGATTGAGATTTCTTTAAATGGAGCATGTCCAACAGCTCTGGGTTTGACATAGCTTTGTATGTTAGGCAGAGATTATCTCTGAGTAGGCGATATGTGACGGAGTAAAGCTGGAGTTTTTTGAGACTGTCTGCATAGGGCATCTGTTTGAGGCTGGTAATCCTCTTTGTGAGGTATTTCTCCTGCCTTTCCAGTTGTTGTAGAAGTCTTGTGAGGTACATACAAAAAGGAGCATTGTACTATATAATGGGTCTAATGAGTGATGAGTAGAGGGGTAAAATGACCTCTTTTTCCTGGATGAGAAACCTTTTGTGATGAGGTGTGCCACATAGAAAGATTTCCTGACTACTGTAGTAATGTGATTATCAAAGGAGAGACTACTGTCCACCTGTGTCCCAAGGTCTCTTATCACACTTTTGGTGTTAAGTAGACTACCATCTATGTGGTAGCTCATGGGTACAGAGTTTTTACCAAAGGGGATGACAATGCACTTTTTGGCATTGAGCTTGAGGCCATGGCTTTGACACCAGACATCTGTCTCAGTGAGGCCCTTTTGTAGGATGTCCACATCATTAGAAGTTTTGATTATGGCTCCTAGTTTGCAGTCATCTGTGAACTTCGCTAGCCAAAGACCTTCTGTGTTAGCCTTTACTTCAAAAAGTAGATACAAAACAGGAGAGGACCCAGGACTGAACCCTGTGGTACTCCACTTGTCACTGGTCTAAAGTCAGATTTGGAGTCTGCTACTTTCAGAGTGTGGGTTCTGTCAGTGAGCCAGTTGGCAACCCATCTTGTGACATAGGGATTTATACCTAGTTTAGTGAGTTTATCTATAATTCCAGAGTGGTGGATAGTGTCAAAAGCCTTGGTGAGATCTAGATAGGCTGTGTGAACCACCTTACTCTCATCTACGGCTTTGGTGACTGCTTCAAAGAATTCTATCAGGTTTAGGAGACATGATCTGCCTTTTACAAACCCGAGCTGGGTGGGGTCCAGAGTTTGGTGATTACCAATGTCTTTATTTATAAGTTCCATGATGATATGTTCCATGGCCTTGCAGACCAGGCTCATTAGGCTAATGGATTGGTAGTTCCCGGGGGCCATGGGGACTCCCCCTTTGTGGAATGGGATAACCATTGTGTGCCATTCAGTGGGCACAAAGCCTGAGGTGAGGCTATGATTGAACATGGTGCTTAGGTGGGGTGCCAGTTCATTCTGTAGTTCATGTAGAATGCAGCCTGGGATGTTTTCAGGTCTCATGGATGCTGTGTTCTTGGCTTTGGAGAGTGTGTTTTTTACCTGAGCAGCCATGATTACAGGAGCTTTGCATTCTTCCAGTATAGAGATGGGCCCTTTAGGGGGTGAGGGGGGGGGGGTAAAGTTAGCACTGAACATATCTGCCAGGATGTTGGCAATATCAGTTGGTTCTGTATATTTAGTGCCATTGTGCTGTAACTCAGAGCAGATCTGAGTGTTGCCATTGAGATTCTTGACATAGCTATAGAATGCTTTGTGGTTGTCTTTAGAATCAGTGGCGATTTTGTTTTCGTAACTAGTTTTGGAGGATTTTATGAGGGATCTCAGCTTCTTACTGAGGCTGACCAAGGAGTACCTCCAATCATGGGATTTTACTCTTTTTTACAACAGTTTCTTTCTTCTGTTGTAGAGTTTGTTTATGGCAGGGGACCACCAGATTGGCTTCCTTTTTTTTGAGGATAGCAGCTTGGTTCTGTTAGGGATAGCACGATCCATGCACTTGTGTAAGTGCTTATAAAGTGCATTTGTGTAGGATTCAGCAGTCGTACCTCTATTATCCATCTGCATGGGTGTCGTGAAGTTTGCCATTTCTGTCTTAAGAAGTGTGAAGTTGGCTTTGGAGAAACTTTTTATCGTGGTTTCCCTAATGGGGGTGGGGGTGGGATGTGGATGTCTAGTATGATTAGCTTGTGGTCAGATCTGACCAACGAGGAATTGATCTCCGGTGTGGAACACCGGTCGCCATGTTGGTAATGACCAGGTCTAGGATATTGCTGCCCCTGGTGGGGGTGTGGATAAGTTGATCCAAGGCATTAGAATTTATGAATTCCAGAAAATGTTGACCAAAACAGTTGGTACAAGAGTAGTTTTCCCAGTTAATGGTGGGGTAGTTGAAATCACCCATTATTAGGGTGTTGTGTTGTACCCTAATATTTTTCAGTGTATCAAGAAATGAGGAGTGGGAATCCTGGGGCATGGTGTGAGATCTGTAGCAAGTTACAATTTAGATTGTGGTCTTGCCCAGAGTTAGTTGCACTTGGATAATCACAGATGCATTATGCTGAGCAACTAGCCTGCCGGTGCAGATATCCTTAATGAATATGGACACGCCTCCACCTTTAGTGTTTCGGTCGAGGTTAGGTGGCCGAAAGGTGTGGTATGAATTATAGCCTTGTAATGCAGGGGTACTCTCTGGAGCCTTGAACCAGGTCTCTGTCACTGCACAGATATAGATGTTCTCCATTTTAAGGAGTGCCCTGAGTGAATGCATTTTGAGGTTTAGACTTCTAGCATTGAGTAGCATTACCCTTAGATTTTGCTTGCTTGTACCTGTTATGGTGGTGAATTTGTCACTTGAACCTTGCCTAAAAAAGGCACTATAGGGGTGGCAAGAGCCTTAGCCAGTATCCAGAATACCAAGGCTGACAGGTGCAGGCCATCTCTGGGAAAGCATTGTGGTCTGTCGATCATGTCATCTCAGGCAGACAGATACTGCATCCCCTTAGAATGACACCAGAAGCTTAACCAATTGTTGAAGTCGATAATTTTGTCCTTGGATTGTGGTATCATTCTAGGTGATGGCAGGATGCTACTCAGGGCTAGGGTCATACCTGCCTGGGCTACAAGATCAGAGAGCTCCTCCAGGTCTCTTTTCACGTAGTCCAGGAAGGTATGTCTCAAGTCACTCATGACAACATGGACAATGACAGAGTCATATTTGTACTTGTTGTGGAGTGATCTGAGTGCGTGCATTAGGTGGTAGATCCTGGCACCCAACAGGCAGCTGACAGTAACTTTCTCCTTGTTTAGCCTGGTGAGTGGGACATCAGTGTGCCTGACTATAGAGTCACCTATGACTAGTGTGTTGGGTACGTTGTTATGCCTTTTGGGCTGTGGTTGAGTGGCACACTGAGTTTGTGGGTTATGTGTCATTTGGGTTGTGTTGCTTGCATTTCTGCTTTGGAGGTCTCTGTTGCTTGAGCAGATTTTTATTGAGAGCCTCCATGAATGTAGGTGTGTGGCTTTTTTTTGTTTCTATGTGTGTGTTTTGGTGGTGTAGGTTTTGAAAGACTATGTGATGAGTGTGGTGTGGTGCAAGCATTTACCTTCTCCTCTTGACTGTCTAGTCCAGTCTTGGGTGAAAAAAGCTTTGCTTCCAGTTTGGCTAGATAAGTGCATCTCTCACAGGTCGTAGTGTTGGGTGGTAGGAGGAGAGGGTTGTCTGTGTACATGAGGCAATTGTTGCATTGCTCCAAGATGCCCAGATTCATCAGGTAGACAGGAGAAAACATTGAGAGCTGACCCTTAGACATGCCTGGATAGATGCTTCTTTATTAAGTACTAAAAACTGTTTTCCTCTAGACAAGTGAGGAAAGTTGAGTGCTGTAGTAATTTGTAGCTTATTTTGTGCTTACAGCAAGTTCTGAACAAGTGCTGAGCTCAAAGAAACAGACTTGAGTGCTAAAACTAAAAAACTAGCTAGTTCTAAGGGAAAATTTGAAGAGCAGACTTTATGGCACTGGGAATAGTTTAACCCTAGCTAAGCGACGATGCATAAAGTGTATTTATTTTAAATAGCAAATGAGCAAACTGATTTAAACAAATTAACCAATTAACCAATAAAAAGCTAAAAACTGAGCTCTGTTCCGGTAGTCTTTGATCAGACAAGTTCTAACTGCACACTCCTGCCACTAGGGTGCAGGGGAACCTTTTCAAAAAAAAAAAAAGATGGCCTGGATTAGTGCTCAAGTTATACAAAAAATTATGGTCTGGATTAATGCTCAAGTTATACAAACAAAGCTAGATTCAGCAGGTCTGAATTTAGCCTATGCTACAGCAAACAAGGCATACCAATTTCAGAAAGAAACAGTTCAAATAAGCAGGCACAATAAGCCTTTAACCAGAAACTCCCAATTCAGAAGGGCAAAATCTACCATCTCCTCCCACAAGAGTGGAGGCCACACCTTCTTAATGTAAAATAACTGGCCCAAAGCCCAAGTGCTTAAACCAGAACTAATACACTATAAAAATATTTCTCCTTGTTCAGGAATAGTGTCCTCAGCATTGAAACATGCAATAATAACCTCTTTACCCAGGGTCACTTCATCAAAGGAATTCAAAGACTCCAAGCCAATCTCAAATTTCTTCCCCCTAGCTAAAGTCCTTGAGAAATTACTCTATAACCAACTATTCAACAACATAAACTGCTATGGTCTGCATTACGGCAAACAGCATAGCTTTGAACATGTCTTTAGCACCCTGACTGCACTTTACTCAGTAACAACACATAAAATAGTTGTCTTGCTGAAGTTTCTTTGTTGATATAACTAGGGCCTTTGACATTAGACAAATCTTGCAGGCTCAGTTTTGGCACTAATACAGTTAATTTGTTCAAGAACTACCTGGAAAAGTGAACATTCCAAGTATATTCCAACAACTCATACACATATACAGGTACCCTCACATAGGAGTTCCTCATGGATCAATCCTTAGGCTACTACTCTTCTCCCTTTCCATTTATTTCTGAACTCATGACTTACCCATCCTAAAAATAATCATGTAGCCAAATTGTTTATTACTTCTTTTAAGGAGTAAATCTGCTAACCACTTACATACTTTCCTAAAAGCTAACTTTGCTACCCTTTTTAAGTAGACAACAGCCAACTAATTATTAACCCCAATAAGTCTAGCATAATGTTGTTGGTTACTCACTAAAAAATTGACTCAGTGCCCTCAAATCACCATAAAGGATCACTCCAACAATAACATGCCTATTGTTTCTCAAAAGGAATATCTCTACTTGACTCTTCACTATCATTCACACCACACACAGATATTATAACTTCTAAAGTGGAATACTTTATTTTTTTCAAATATTTTCATTTGTTCTCCTTTTCTTGTTTTGTTTACATAGTTTAACTCCAGTCATTATAAAAGAATCAGTTCAGTTACAGAGTAGAATAATTCAGTCATATTTGGATACATCATGCAGCAAGATACTTTTAAGTATTTCAACAAAATTTACAATATAGATCAAGAATCTAATATACAACTAACATTCAATATCTACTATATATAGCAAGCACTACAGAAATCAACTTTCTGATTTAGATTATACCTCATTTTACAAACTAACCATTACTGCGACACATGAGATTCATATTAGACACCAACATACAAAAGAATGTGTTTTTTGCCCTTTTCAATTTACACTCACAATAATTTGTCTTTCCTTGTATATGTTTTCTTTTAGAATATGATCCAGGAGAAGACTCCGTATTTTAGAAAATAAGAATGCTTACTTTGGTTATAAATTTATGTGCTGATATATACTTCACCGCCATACTTCTGAAGCCTTCCCATGTCAGTTGGGTTTGATCTAACCAGTTTTCAGTATTTTATTTATTTATTTATTTGCAGTTGCTTTACCAGGATAGTCCATTGGTCCAAAATGAACCCGTTTTCAATGGAGTCCTGGAGAGAAAAGCTCCATAACAATCTCAATACAGTAGGTTATTAATGATAGTTATACAATGCAAAAAGTTCAAGCAAATAATTACAAAAAAGTTCAGCATACATTAGAAATTCTGCATACTTATGATGGATCATATAGATGATACAGACTAACAAAGTAACATTACAAAGTAATACTGGAAGTAAATTCATATTATGATGCATAAACTTAAGAAGTGCAGTCTAGTACATTATATCAGAGTAGTACATTTTTGCAGATTACATAGGAAGCAGAGTGTGAGTGTTAGGGGAAAAAGGAAGAATTACTGGAGAAGCAGGGGAAGGATGGAAGATGAGGTAGCCAGAGTTAATTATGTGGGGTGGGAGCATGAGCATTCCCACTGGGATGCTAGGTGCGAATGAAGAGATCTTTTGAAAATCAAATGGTTAGGGATTGTGTGAATGGAAGGTGGAAGGGAGTTCCAGAGGTGTGCTGGGCCGTAGGATAGTAGGTTTTTTCCAGGGGGATGAATTGGTTTATGTACTTCTAATAGATTTTGATTATGAGATCTTAATACTCTATTTGGCAGATGCATTTTAAAGGCAGAAGAAAGTGAGGGACAAAGGGAGGGGTTGAGAATGAGTTTGTGGGCGAGAGTTAATTGTGTGTAGGTTAGATGATTAGGTAGCTCTAGCCATTTTAGTTTTTGGAGAGAGAGACAGTGGTGGGTTGATGACCTATGGCTAGTAGCTTAACTTGGCAATTTTGTTGTAGCAGGAGGAGAGTTGTTTTTACAGAGGACTGTAGATTAGTTAGGAGTGGAGCTCCATAGAGAAGGGAGGGATGAGAAAGGAAGTAGAAAGAGTGATTTTAGTTGCAGGTGTAAGGTAATGATTTTGTCGGTAGAGCATACCTAGTTTTTGGTGGGTTTCCTTGATATTTAGTTGCATGTGGAAGTTGAATTTTAGTTGGTTATCAATTTGGACCCCAAGTAACTTGGTATCTGTCACCAGTTCCAGATGTGTGTTATTTTGACTCATGATTGAGAATGTATTCATATTGAAAGGAGTGGCTTTAGTGGGGGTAAATACCATTAATTTGGTTTTAGAAGCATTGAGAGCTAGGTGATTATCTTTCATCCATTGCTCAGTGGTTGAAAAGGCATCTTGTGTAAGTTTTAGAAGTGGGGGAATCGATGAGGCAGAGCAGATAATAGTTGAATCATCTGCATACTGGATGATATTTGAGAATGGGATAGATTTGTGGAAATCATTTATAAATATATTGAAGAGAAGGGGACCCAGTATGGAGCCTTGTGGAACTCCGGTAGGAGTATTAAGAAATGAGGAGGTGGCTTTCTTCCATTTTACTGCTTGATATCTATTGGATAAGTAGCTGGAGAACCAAGTCAAAGAGGAAGGACCTAGGTTAAGTTCGGAAAGTTTAGTTAAAAGCAGGCTATGTGAGATGGTGTCAAATGCCTTGGAGAGGTCAAGAAGTAGGGTAGATACAATTTGGCCAGAGTCACGGGCTTTGTTTACAGTTTCAAGGAAGGAGAGGAGGGCTGTCATGGTGCTATGATTTGGTCTGAATCCATGTTGTGAGTGAGTTAGGAGGTTATTATCTAAGAGATGTGGTAGGAGTTGAAGTTGGACACACTTTTCTAAGAGTTTAGAAATGGGAGACAGGATAGCGATTGGGCGGAAATTGGTTACATTGTTATTGTTGCCACCTTTATGTAAGGGTATGATAAAGGCATGTTTCCAGATTTGAGGTACTATACATTCATGTATAGAGCGATTAATTAAAATGCTAATGGGGTAGGCAATTGCATCAGCAGCTATACTGAGAACGTAAGAATGGATATTATCAGGAGCGTTTGTACATGGCTTTAGTTTCCTAAGGAGTTTCATTATAGTAGAAGTGGGAATTGGTTTTAGTGAGAATAGAGGAGAGTGGGAAAAGTGGGTGTTAGTGGGTAGTGAAGATGACGAGAAAGTTTGAGATGGAGAAGAGGTAGATAGTATAGAGTTAGTTGATGGGAATGAGGGACATGTAGTAGTGCAGGGTAGAATGTTGCTAGTGGAGAGTGGGGGGGTGTTGGAGAATGTGGTGGTGGTAGAGAATGAAGAGGTTAATTTAGAAATAGATTCAATGAAAAAAGAGTTAAATTGGGTAGCTAAATCTGAATCTCGAATATTTGGGTCTGGGGAAGGGGTATCTGATTTGCTGGGGTTAAGAAGGGTAGAAATACCTTTCCAGAATTTCTGAGGATTTGTTTTATTATTGTTTTGGAGTGTCAAAAAGTAGTTTTGACGATCAGAGATGATGAGTTTTTTAACTTTATTTCGAAGTGTTTTATATTCGTTATGAAGTAATGGGGTTCTGTTTTTCTGGTAGTGTGCCCAGACTTTATCTCTGTGCCGCATAGATGCTAGTGTATTTTTGGTCAGCCATGGCGAGGAATTAATCTTTATTCGCTTTGTCCTTAAGGGAGCATGGGAGTCAAGTCCAGTAATATATAATTTTACTAGAGAGAAGAAGGTAATTAGAATATGAAGTTTAAGTTTGGGTAGCTTTTGAGAGGTGATATGAAAAATTTCAAATTCCCATGATAATGTGGATTTTTCATATCCTATCTTCTCTAGTCGGATTCTCAGTGAACACCATAATTTATAAGTAGATTTACAGCTCCAAAAGATATGTAATAGGTCTGCTATTTTTAAGTAGCAGCATGGACAGTTTGGGGAAACATTCAAGTTGAAGTGCTAAGTATTACTGGGGTAAAATAAACATTGTTAGTTATCATTAATGGGGTGTACATGAGTTCTTTAAAAGGGATTCATTTTAATGTTGTTTCAATAGAGTGAGATTTTTGATTGTCAGTAATTTCTTTGTTCTTTTCAATCCAGTATTTTGAATATAAAATATACACCAATATCTAAAGGATACTATTAACTTATATGCATTTGATAGCATTTTCTTCCTTAAATTTAGTAAATTCCATAATGTATTACATGTATTTATGTCATTTTCATTTACTTTAGCATATCCTATTATTGAAGTGCACAGTTCTCTAATTTTCCTTAGTATTATGATTAAAATTATAAATTGATCAATTGGATCAATCCAATTTAGTATATTTTAAGTAATTATGCTTTAATATAGGTTTCTAGGTCAGGAAACCTTAAGCCACCACTATCCCAATACCTAATATGGTGTATATAAGCAATACAGTTTTTGTTAGGATACCATAGACATTTTATTAAAGTCTTGTTCATAAGCCTAATGTAATTCTTTGCAGGATGGTTTCCAGTGCCAAGACAATGTACAAAATCATAGGAATGAGGGTCATTTTTTTAAATAACTGTAGTCTATCCTCAATGGAGAGAAACATATTATTCCAACTGTTTATGTGCATATTTACCAGGGATACTATTTTTTTATAATAAATAATTTCTCTCGTCTTTTCCATATTGGTACACAAGACTATACTTAAATAATTTTTCTATATCAAGACTGACCAACAAAGCTTCTTCATTTTCTCAGTTCAAAAATTATGTCAGTGTTAGTATTGTTTAATATTATCATGAGTGTGCCTTTTATATATGAAACCAGTTTGATTATTATGAATTATTTTTGAAAGTGGGGCCTTTATTCTATCATGTACAGAAATAAAATTTTTGCAGTCATTATTTACTAGAGAAATTGGTCTATAAGATTCACATAGCTGTAGATCATTGACAGTTTTAAGAAAAGGAGTAATCAAGGAATATCTCCAAGAAGGCTGGATCAAGTTATTAGACTGACCTTCAGTCGCGGTTTTATGAAGTAAAGATATAATGGGATCTGGAAAAAGTTTATAAATCTCTATGATGATGCCATCCAGATCAGGAGCTTTGTTAGATTTAAAGCTTTTAATTTTAGTTTTGATTTCACTTAGAGTTACTTGCTTCTCAAGACATATACTAAGATCTTGTGCAATGGCATTTAAACTTAGAATGGTTAATTATTGGTCAGTAGCATTTATGATTAAGTTGTCAGAATTATAGTGTTTAGTAAAATGAAAACTAAAGGCATCTAAAATATCTCCAATATCAGAGACTAATTTATCAGTGCCTTCTTGAAGTAGTTTTAAAATATTGTTTGATTTAGAATGTAATTTGGCTTTTGCTGATAATTATGCATGTGTTTGAGGGGGAGAGCATAAGTAATTAGTCTTGTTTTTCTAATCCTAAGTTTATTTTATGTGTCAATATATCTGAATTTTTTTTTATTTAATGCATCTATTTCTTTTTTATCATTTGAGGTTAATTGTGAAGATTTAGATCTAAGAGTAGTTAACTGAGATTGTAGATTTTGTAGTTCTGATTCCTACTCCTTCAGTTTATTTTTATACCAAACTATAGTTCTGCCATAAATGTAAGCCTTTAGAGCATCCCAAACCATAATTATGTTCATTTCAGAGTTATTTGTCTCTAAAATAATTTTAATTCTGATAATAATCATGGTTTAAAATCTTTACTCTTACTAATATAAGCAGGTATTCTAGTTATAGTATTTAATTTAATAAAACCTATTTGTATATCTAACATAAGACAATCATAGTCTGATATAAGACAAGGAAGGATAGTAAAAGATGGAAGTTTTAGTTTCAGATCATTGGAGACAGGAATCCTGTCTATTTTAGTCTGAGTTTTGAACCTGTGGTCAGTGTGTGTGTAACAGAGTGTTTTATTATTTTTACAGTTGCATGTATCATATAGATTGAGATAATTTATCCATCGATAACAACTTTTTGCAGTGAATGTAGGTCTAAGTGGATGGCTACTCATGGTGTCAGAACTATCTAGTAAACAGTTGGAATCATTCTCTAAAATGAGATTCCCTTTTAAGACATTAGTAATGAAAGCAAGGTGGTGTTTAGCAGTTGATGCACTCAGTCCTGGAAACCAATACAGATTAGCAAATGTCCAAATTCTATGGTTAAAATTTAGGATAATGATGGCTAATAATCCCTCAGGATCTTCATACTTATATAATATTTGCAGGCAAATCACATTATTCTTTCATAAGATCATCCTTTTAGATTTAAATGAGGCATAAGCTAGTTATTGTATAATTGTTAGATTTTCAAACATCTTTCTCTGTGGTTTTAAAGTGAGTTTCCTGTAAGAATAATATTTGTAATTTATTCATTTTTAGATATCTTAAAAGGATTGACCTCTTCTTTGAATTATTGATGCCATTAATATTATGTGAAGCTAAAGATAAAGACATGGTGAATTATGGGAGTAATTTAGCAAATAGTCAGGGAGGATTGCTTTTTTCTCCTAGAAAACTTCATGGAGACTAGAGATTTCCAAACGTTTACATGTAAAATCAAAATATTTGTTAAGAACCATGACTGTAAATATGATATAAGATGTATTACAATCAGGCGTGAATATAAAAAGAACAATAGGATACACATCTTAAAATATGAAATAATAAAGAGTGTTTTTCCCTAAAATAAACATGGAATTAAAAAACTTCCCAGTTTGAAAGATAAATTAAAATCAATCAAACTGCTTTCTCAGACCATCATAAGCATATCTACTAGATATATGTATTAGTAATGAGACTTGTGTTAGAAATATGTAATTAATTTGAATAGTTTTCAATATAGTAGTTGTAGTTCAAAGAAGAGAAGAAAGAAACAAAAAAGAATATTAATATTTCAAACTACATATATGAAACTAGACAGTGGGAGCTTTAATTTAAACCTCAAGAGTTTAAAATCTAAAGATCTTAAATAAGATTTATTTATTTTATGTATTTATTTCCAGTTTGATGACCGGGGAAGTCTACTGGGCCAAGAAGAGTCCATTTTCAGTGGAGGCCCAGGGAGAAAAGCTCCAAAAGCAGTAACAGAATATAACATAAGTAAAGTATGAAATATACAGTGTACAAAGGCATAAATATACAATTTAAAATACAAGCACAAAATCAGGGAGTATATGTTTAAAAAACATAAATGTTAAAATATAGATAAAGTCAAAAGTAATACAGATAATATAATTAAAAGTACAAGTCATAAAGTGTCAATACAAGTTTAAT
Organism: Protopterus annectens; assembly: GCF_019279795.1. NCBI lineage: Eukaryota > Metazoa > Chordata > Ceratodontiformes > Protopteridae > Protopterus > Protopterus annectens. The sequence continues at coordinate 517,738,221 of NC_056740.1, read as the reverse complement.
GTTTATTCTAACAATAAAGTTAGTGATCAGAGGTGGTAGTTGAGATTGAAGGGAGGTTTGAAAGAGACAACAATGTAATTTAGGTGGGATTTATAAGACTATGAAAGACAATAAATACACAATGGGCAGGATTCACAAAGGCTTGCACAGAGTGTAAGAGACGTGTAACACTCCATGCAAGCCTCGCGATCCAGGAACAGCCCGAAACTCCGTGTAAGAGACCAGCTAAAACGTCTCTTACACGGACTGGGCGTGGATATGCTAAATACCTCACTTGCAGCCGAAAGGTATGCAGATGAGGTATATTAGCGATCCACGAAGCAGAAACCAGCCCGTGTAAGAGACGTTTTAGCTGCAGAAATGTACTCAGTTGACAACTGAGTACGTTTCTGCAAAAATCACAATGGAGCCATGTCAGCTCCAAATAAAGGGTGCATATGTTTCAGGCAGCATGCCAATGGCCAACTATGTGGCCATTGGCAAGGTAACCCAATGCAAAAATTAAAAAAATATAATTTTTTTTTTCGGCGATCGCCGATGTTTAAATGCAGCGCAGCCCCGCGCAAACGGGCTGCACTGTATAAAACATAAAAATGAAGGTTATAAACCCACAAATGTGGGTTTTATGCAATACATGGAATGACAATGCAGGGACCAGCAGACCAAAAACAACATGGCCACCGTGTAGTGGTTGCTAAGGGGGGAAGCTGAGTCTAAGACATGTAACTAAGCATTAGTAGGCAATCTTATGTAAATGAGGGTTAGGATAATCCCACAGTCACATAGCAAACGAGCACAGTCTGAGTAGTGTACGAGATACATAAGGGGGAGGAATAGAGTAGGAGATAGGTGACATCACAGGGGGGAATGGTAGAAAGAAATGCAGTTCATTGGAGGTCAGTGTAACATGACAGATGACAGACACAGATCAGGGAAAGAGGAGTGCCACAAGATAAGCATGGGAAAGTCAAGAAATGGAAGGTGTACACTGTTACTTACACCAAAGTTTCTTGCTGGTCGTGCATGCGCACGTGTGCGCACCATGAAGCGCGAGTAGGGCTGTGTGCGCACGTGTAAGGCAGACTGAGCATGTGGGAGCGTGTTGGTAGACTTTGAAGACTGTTTACGCTGGTGTGTGCGCGTGTAGGGCAGACAGCATGTGGGAGCCTGTTGGCAGACTTGTAAGACTGTTTGCACTGGTGTGTGCGCGTTTCAACTCGAATAGGCAGATCCTGAACCGTGTAAGCATGTGTGCGCATGTGTAAGCCACCGTGAGCGCGTTTCTGCTGGTATGCACGCTGCTCCCCCCTGAGGAAACAGAAAGGAAAAAGGAAGCAACAGAATTAGTAGGAAGCTAGCAGGGAATACTGCTGGAGCTAGCAGGTGAAAACAATTAGAAGCAGGCAATTACATAGGCAGAATAGTAGCCCAGCCCAGCACTTAAAACTCTGCAAACAGCAGTGCAGGATGTTTCTCTCAAGAGACACTGCAAGACAGGAGTAAGCTATTAGAAGTGAAAACTGAAAAAGCTGAACTCAGAGCAGAAATGTTAGGGCTGCCATAGCTGTCATAATGAGACATAGGCGACTTGCTGAGGGTGGTGACAATGCAGATGGTGCCAGACAACCCACAGTGAGGAGACGGAGAAGAGTGTACAGGCCCAGGGTCACCTACCACAGGTTACATGAGCTGGAGGCAGTAGAGCACTATAGAGTGGACAGAGAGCTCCTGCAGCAAATAGTTGAGCTGTGCAGGCCACGCCTCACACACAGAACCAACAGAGGGGAACCCATCCCAGTGGAAACCAAGGTATGTGTTGGCCTAAGAATACTAGCAACAGGTACCTTCCAAAGACCAACTGGTGATATGATTGGGATATCACGGGCATCAGCCTCAAGGGTATTGCACCAGTTCCTGGATGCCATGTCAGCACATGTCAGTGATCATGTATATTTCCCTAATGCCCGTGAGGTATTGGCCAGCAATATGCGTCTCTTCCAGCAAATAGCAGAATACCCTGAGGTAATGGGTGCAATAGACTGCACGCACATACACATCAAAGCACCAGCCGGTGAGCGGGGTAGGGCCTACATTAACCCCAAGGGCTTCCCCTCCATCAACTGCCAAGTCGTGTGTGATGCCCAGGGCATAATAATGAATGTGTGTGCTGGCTGCCCTGGGAGCTACCATGATTCCCACATCTGGCATTTGACGCAGCTGTACCAGACATTTGCCAATGGGAACATCCCACATGGACACCTAGTGGGGGATGCAGGTTATGCACTGGAGCCGTGGCTGATGACACCCATCAGAAATGCACACACACCTGAACAGGAACGCCATAATGAGGCACACGCACAAACACGTAATGTAATAGAGCGTGTGTTTGGGCTGCTCAAGTCACGGTTCCGATGTCTGGACACATCTGGTGGAGCCTTGCAGTACTCACCAACTACATGTACCCAAATTGTCATGGTATGTGCTATGCTACATAATATGATCTTGCGAAAACAGCTGCAGCAGGACCAGCATAGGGCTGGGCCAAACAGCCCCACCATTGCCAAGGCCATCACAGGCAGAGCGTGACTCAGAGGAGGAACAACTTGAGCCTGCCCCAGTAGGCAGAAGGAGGCGTGCCCAGTATGCCCTGGCCTTGGCAAAGAGGCAACGCATAGCACATACACTGGCTCAGTAGGAACCCTGGGAATGATACCCCTCTGACTCACTCAAATAATAACAGGGATGCCTAAAATGACATGACCTGCTCACAAACATGTACAGGGAGTGTAATATGCGCATCCGACAGAGGCAGCCCTGCAGCACCACCTGAGGCATGAATGCCATGTGTTAAGTAATGTAACACCATGTACTATATGCACACCTGAGGACCCTGACTAACATCCACCCTCACCAAGCATGAAGCCACAAAATGACGATGGGGTGATCAATTGCAATAACTGGCTGAAGTAATGCAGTTAGTCAAAGGGGAGCCAATGTGTTTCAGCCTGGGAAGACGTGCGGAGCATGACATGATGCACCACCTGCTAGGGATGGCGTGCACCTATCAGTCCAGGCCCCATAGATACTGGCAAAGGCTGTCAGTACCCACAGCATGCCCTGAATAGGTAAGTCTCACAACACAAACCCACCTTCATAGGTACCACAAGGGATAGGAACCTAGATGTAATGCTACCCAATGCCAGAAGTCTAAACAGCAAGATGCGTGCAGTGTAAACACACACAGTATGGAGAATGTTGATATTAGTCCTGTAATAGAAAACTGGGTCAAGGCTCACATCAGCACCCTAACACTACCAGGTTACACCTCATACTGTGCTGTACAGCCGCAAAACATGGAACAAACTACAAAAGGAGGGTGACTAGAAATAAATGTCAAGGATAACCACACCCCCATGTTGGTACCACAACAAGAAGCAGCATGGATTAGCCATGGTCAAATACCAATGGCTAAAACCGCCTCCCAGTATATAGCCTGCTGCAGACTACTGTCCTAATACCAGGAACTGCACCTGGACTATGTTGGAATACATGAATATATCAAGCCCCCCAAACCACATTATATTGCTTGACTGAAAATACCCAGACATACACTGGGAGCATTATACTAGCACCAACACAGTAGGAGAAAAGTTCCCAGAATCCATAAACCAAAATGTCCAGGAACAACGTACCACTCCCACAAGAGGGGTAAGTATACTGGATGTGATAATCAGCAACATGTGTACTGGATGGCAAGATGAGAAGTGTATCCCTCACTGGTAAGACTAGACCATAGAGTAATCACACTGGATATACACATCCTGACCACAGTCCCTGGCCAGAAAACCACAGTGAAAAACATGTGTAAAGCATAGGTTGCACCCCTCCAAACCGATGTGGAATCCACAAAAGGCCCTGTGCAAGTGCAGAATATGGGACACACCGCAGAACATGTTATACAGGCATTCCATGAACACAGCCAGGAATGCTTGGAGTATGCAATCACAAATAACAACAAGACACAATGCCATACACGCAGGCGTCTGGCATGCTGGACTCCAGCCATTACCAAACCATGCAAGAGAATGAGGAAGCTACTACATGACAGAGCAAACATAAAAAGGGAAGTAATCACTGATCAGTAGTATGGCAATAAAATATGTCCACACATACAATCCACTAAGGCCAGCCACAACAAGTAGAATCTGTGAATCCAGAGGCAATGTGACACCTGCCCCAAGTACACAGACAACCCACAACTCCCCCCAATAAATACAAATATATGTGAGAGATGCAACCATTTATCCAAACCGGAGGCTGAGCTCCCCCAACTCAGTACTGTCAAAACTAGTCAGGAGGAGACGGTAACCACATACACCACAAACCCAGTCCCACGTAGACCTATCACAACTGTAAACCAAACACATAAACACAGAAAAACATTCCCGGAGGCCCTCATTACAAACACACCACACCAACAGAAGCCTCCAAAGCAGATCCCAAGCAACCACAACCTCCAAACATAGCACATGCAACACATAGTACACAAAGCTGGTGTGCCAAACAGTTACAGGCCAGAAGGAGAAACAACATGCCTGATACAGTTGTAATAGGTGTTTGTATAGGCAGACACACTGCTGTCCCACTCGCCAGACTGAACAAGGGAAAGGGTACAGTAAGCTGCCTGTAGGCTGCCACAATATGCCACATAACACAAGTACGCAGGTCACCCCAAAGCAAGTAGAAATATGATGCACTCATTGTCCATGCTGGTGTGAATGACCTGAGATGTACCTCCCTGGACTACATGAAAAGAGACATGGATGAGCTCTCTGAGTATGTACTCCAGGCCGGTATGACACTGGCCGTTTGCAGCATCCAACCCTCACCAAGAATGATGCCACAGTAAAAACACAGAATGATTAGCTTTAACAGGTGGCACAGTTACAGATGTCAGTCCAAGAGGGTCTAATATCTGTCTGCTTGAGATGTCATGCATGACAAGCCATGCTGCTGTTCCAGGGATGGCTTGCACTGTTACCCCTGGGTGTCTGGATACTGGATAAGGCCTTTGCCACCTCCATAGAGCCGTACGTAGGCAAGGCCAAAAAGACTAACCCACCACCCTAGAAAACATAAGTGGTAAGAAACATAAGGGTAATGCTGACCAATGCCAGATGTGTAAACTGGAATATGCATGCCCCTGAGACACTTCCCAGTATGGAGAACATCAATGTCTGTGCAGTGACAGAAGCCTGCTGCAAGCCTACTAATAGCACACCAGCACTACCAGGTTATACCACATATCATGCGTTATGGCCCCAACACCTGGACCAAAACATCAAAGGAGGGGGAGTATCCATATGCAGCACAGACACCCATACGGCCAGGTAACTGACAATACACGAAGCAGCGGAGACCACCCATGTGCACCTAAGTGTAGTCAAAACTGCTGTACAATCTGTAGCATGCGACAGACCACACTCTCACACACAAGAACCCCACCCAGACATCCTGAAGACACTGGACAGTATGAATGTCCCACCAAATACCAGACAAGGTACTCACAAATTACCACATAGGTGGTAAACCATTATGTATGCAAGGAGTAATCAGGGACCTAAGGACACAAGTCGACAGTAACCTGTCATGTGACACTCACAATGCCAATGTGGCTAGGAAGACTGTCTATATTGGACACCGTATCATGAAAGGATTCACATCTACATCAACTGAGGTCACTGTGCTCCTGTACTGTTCCCTTATCAGACCAATAATCTAGTACAATGACTCATATGGGATGTACCGTACCTGACACCTGCAGTGGTTCATTAGACCTCAAAGGTACCCCACCAAGAGGATAAAGGGTGTCAAATATATGTCATATGCTGCCTGGCTGTAGACACCCCAGCTGAATGCAGTCACAGACTGCCTACACAGAGGCATTGTATGTCTGTTGTACAAGGCCATGTTCAACACAGGAGTAATGGACATGCTCCACCACAGGAAATCAAAGCCATTGGAGCTGTGAGAGTGGCAGATGTCAGCCTCAACACATAATGAAATAGGATGTGCTGGAGGGACAGATACATAACCCAGAGGCTCCCCACACCCAGAAACAGGATCCCAATCCATGTTAGGCAGAGCCCCTCACTGACACCCCTCAACAGGAATATTGCCAAGTGGATGGATGATCGTAGATGTACACTGGGGGTCTTCACTGTGTCACATCCAGACAGAGGCACAGTAAAGAAAATCATAAATGGCCATAATAGTCACATAGCAAGGGGCAGCGAAAGACACACACACTCTGGCTTGGCTTACTAATGCCCTAGGGTGGATGGCCTAGTACGAACCCATGAACCTATGAAGATACAAATTGTACAGGACACTAAGGATAATCACAAGGCTTACTTAACTGATGGTAGGAACCATGCTGGGAATTCACAGATATGCTCTGAATCACACAGAAATTACAAACAACATACCAAACACACACACATATTGCCAACATACAACCTGACAGGTTCAGTGCAAACCCCTCCCCCAGAATGCAAAATATCTATCCCAGCAGACTGCTGGTCCCCTGACATTGCAGATGCTGAGGTAACAGCCATCATCTGCAAAGCAAAACACACAGCAGCAAAGGTATGTGATGGTGTCCTGGGCTGAGGAAAACATGGACTCCAAGAATAATGGAATGCCAAATCACACTACTGCCCAATGTCAGCCTTACCACAGGATATGTACCCAAAGAGCAGTGTACAACAACAGTGGTCCTTCACAACAAAGGTGTTGCCTGAATGGATACTGCAAACTACCACCCCAGGATCCTGACAAGCTTGGTCTGCATAGCTATGGAAAGGATCAGTATGTACCGCAGACATAAAGCTATCGTGGACCTACTGACACCGGACCCTACACAGTGTGGCTGTCGTAACTGCAGATCCTGCCCCTAAACATGTTTGACCCATTTGAAACAGTCGTTAAGGTCATTGATGAGGGAAATGTGGTCCACACAGCGTAGCTGGACCGTGCATATGCTTCCAGACAATACCCTACGAGTTCAGTATGGATATGTTCACCAGCTTAAATATAAACCCCTATGTCAGTAGAGGGGTTGCAAACCAGACCAAGGACAGAACTGACATGGTCAGACATGCTGCATCCATGTCAGACTACAAAGCAGATATGAGTGGCATCCCACAAGGCTTGGTCCTGTGAACCCCCCCGTTCCGTATATATGTCCCATAGGTACAGGCCAACATGGAAGGACTGTGACTGAACATGTATGCAGAGGAGTACAAACAGCCCACCATATCTGACCCCCAGCTGACACAAGCAACCCACAAAAGGGCCACCTAGAAACAGACAACTGGAGCCATAGCCATGTCAGCAAGCTAATTGCAGAACTGTGTATAGACAACCACCGTGGATATACAGTAAGTGCCCACAAATTACCACACAGGTGTTAACCCATTACGTACCTAACATGTAATGAGAGACCTGGGGACACAAGGTGATAGATATCCTGCATTGGACAAACATGTGGCTGTAGTGTTCACAGAAACATACCATATACCCACCCAATCATGAAGGTTGTCAGATGTAGATAAGGGGAGGTCACTGTGTCTCTGCAGTCATCCTTCATCAGCGTCACAATTGACTACAATAGCCCCTGTGGGATATACCTCAGCAGACACCTCCATCAACTGTAAAGTCCACAACAGTACCCCACCAGGAGTAGCAAAGAGCATGAACAGATGCCATGTGTTACCTGAGTAAACAAACTGCAGCTCCACACACTGCCATACTGCCCACCCAGAGGCAAGCTGTGCCTGATGTATGAAGCCATGTCCAAGCTGGAATCAATGAACATGCACCTTGTACAATCTGAATGGCAGTGAGCTATGCACATGAGAGACCTGAACCCCAGCACTGACATACATAGGACAAGCTGTACAGAATGATCCATAACACAGAAGGCACCCCCACTCTTGAGTAAACTCCCAGTACAGGTTAGCCAGAGAGTCACCTATCGACACCCCTCAAGAGGAATCCCGATGAGTGGATGGGAGATGGTAGGTTAACCCTGGGTATCACTGTTGTGTCAGAGGTAGACGGAGGCACAGTATACTAACCATGACATATGTCATGGCAAACTCCAGTTACAATGTGTGCCGAAGGACAAACACACTCTGTGACTAGCATCAGAAATGGCCTAGGGAACATCGCTAGTGTTTGCCAATGTCCACCTATGTTGTGGAATACACTACCAATGTTGGGCAAGCCTGGTGTAGGTAGTCCATATCTGAACATAATGCAACATGGTCATATGTGCACAACTGGCCCCTACACAGTCTGTTGTGCTCACTATGAAGATGTCAAGCAGTGATAGGACTAAAGCCCAGGATACTGTCCACCACAGTGAAAGTACTGAACCAGTACACTATACGGTACTACAGTGTTAGTTCATTATGAAAGGATGTTGACAACTGTATGCAAAGTATCCCATGCAATCCCTGCAGGCACAGTATAATCCCTGTTGTGGCAGACACGAAGCAGTTGGCCAGTTAGTACACAACATGACACCCAACACACAACCATAAACGTGAGATATTGTTGAAGTTCACACACACCCAAATATGTGGTGGACTTCAGAGTTCAACATATGGAAAGCTCACACTGGGCATGCTCGCACACTTAGATAAATGAGGCATATGTCAGACAACATGCCATGGAAAGGCTGAACTGGGCATGCTCACACACTTAGGCCATATCTCCGTTTAGCAGTTGGCCACACATATCTGGTATTTATGCGTGTCATTCCAGGAACCAACCACAACACAGCAATCTGCCCAGTGCACACAGTAAATGACTACAGAGACATAAGTGATATAGTGGATCGCCCTCATATTCAAACATCTTCCACAGATACACAAGTTGTTCATAGGAAAAGGGAATGCTATGGCAATAAAGACCTGCAAACAGTCTAACAGCACAACAAATATTGTGCATCTGACAATTGAACATATGGGTGTAGAGGTCAATACTAGGCTTGTTGCCCTAGGGAATGACAGCTTAGCCAGAGTGTGCTTGGCATCTGCATCCCCAGTACAGTAGGCTACTGTGCCACTGTAAAGTAGGTCACATAAGGCAACGTGTGAGGCTAGTGAGCTGTGCCTCTGTCAAGCAGGGGCACAGTGGAGATCCCAGGGTTTGAATGTGCTAAGCCACAGCCATGTTGTTGGTGTGTGCTGGAAGAGGGTTGCTGAGGACCTCTAACAGTAAGTGGGCATCAATAACAGACTGAGGGGAGCCCTATCTGCATTGTCTGGACAATTCCACTGTCAACACTGTGTTGTGATGATTATGTGGGAATGAAGTGTCATGCCGGTACTGTTCACAGATGTCCTCCCTCTGTGGGCTACAGCTCTGCAATGTATTAGCTCACTCTGTCTATTAGATGGCTCATATATGGCTAGTATACACCTGGCAGGTGTCTTGTTGTGGAGCAGTCATGGGTATATGTGGGATAGCATGATCAATGCAAACCTTACACATGCTCATAGAATGCAATTGTCAAGGATTATGCAGAGTGGCCAGTATAGTCCCCCAGCATGGGTCCTTTGAAGTCGTCCACTCCAGTCTTCACAAGTGTAGAGTCTGCTTGTGCTAAATACAGTTTGTTTGCAGTGACAACCTTGCCTGGGGGTGGGGATGGGATATGGATGTCAGGGAAAGGTGGGTATGGTCAGATATCAACAATGGTGGTCTACCTCTGGTGTGGAACAGTGAGTACCCATGTTGCAGATGGACAGGTGCAATATGTATTCCCCCATGTGGCTGTGGTGAGTGGTTCTGCCATAGCACATGGACCCACAAATTGTAGTGGCTGTAGAGTAAAGTGGTAGAGGCCTGAGTAGTTCCCATACACAATATGCCTGTACCTGATGTTAACAACTGGAATGGTGTATGTGAACACCTGCATATCCCAGCACTGTTCCCAGGGAAGCAAAGTGTGTGTCCTGGATGTGGGAGTGGTGTTCTGGACTGGTTGTGTTGTGTGTTACAGGTTCTGCGGTCATGAAGCATGGTATAGAACATAACCTGCCAGTGCAATGTGCATATCTGACCCTGACGTAGGTGGCTGCAAATGCATATATATGCTATCCCCCACCTGACAGGTAGTACTAGATGTACATACCTCTGTAGAAATAAAGATGTCAGCACCCTATAAATACTGCAGGTGCAGACCAGATGCCCAGTAATTCGGTTAGCGCACTCTGCTAATGCGTCTCCCTCAAGTGTCATAATATAGGTAGGTAGGAGTTCGAGCCATGCAAATGCTCAGTGTGTGTGTGTGTGTGTGTGTGTGTGTGTGTGTGTGTGTGTGTGTGTGTGTGAGCGGGGTTGATGTGTGTGCAAGTCTGTGTGAGGGAGATGTCCCTTTTGGCAACTGTGAAAGCACTCTACAGGATGCACATTCCCCTAGCTAAGCACGGATGATGTCAGCACCCTATAAGTACAGCAGGAGAAGGGAAACCTCCCAGTAATGTGAATAGCCCACTCTACTAATGCGTCTGTCACGAGTGTCATAACATAGTTAGATAGGGGTTTGAATCCTGCAACTGCCCAGTGTGTGTGTGGAGGGGGGTTAGTGTGTGTGCAAGTCTGTTTGAGGGAGATGTCCCTTTTGGCAACTGTGAAAGCACTCTACAGGATGCACATTCCCATATCTAAGCACGGATGATGTCAGCACCCTATAAGTAAAGCAGGAGAAGGGAAACCTCCCAGTAATTCGAATAGCACACTCTCCTAATGCATCTGTCACGAGTGTCATAACATAGTTAGGTAGGGGCTTGAATCCTACAACTGCCCAGTGTGTGTGGAGGGGGGTTAGTGTGTGTGTAAGTCTGTGTGAAGAAGATGTCCCTTTTGGCAACTGTGAAAGCACTCTACAGGATGCACGTTCCCCTATCTAAGCACGGATGATGTCAGCACCCTATAAGTACAGCAGGAGAAGGGAAACCTCCCAGTAACTCTCCAACTATTGCCCCATAGCCCTACTCTCCCCCTTATCTAAGATCATGGAAAGGTGTATCCACAAGCAACTGCTTGACCACCTTCTCCAAAATAACTTGCTTTCTAATACCCAACATGGTTTCAGACCTTGCCACAGTACCACCACTGCCCTCCTTTCCTTTACAAACACCATCAACAACAAACATAACCTTAACACCCTTTCCTCTGCACTTTTCTTAGACCTGTCCAAGGCTTTTGACATGGTCAGCCACCAAATACTCATACAAATTCTTCATTCTCTCTCACTTGACATTCTACCTATTAAATGGTTCAAGTCCTACTTAACTAACAGACATCAAGCTGTACTCTGGAACTCCACTCTATCTACCCATCTACCATTTAACATCGGTGTCCCTCAAGGGTCCATACTGGGTCCACTCCTGTTTTCTTTATTCATAAATGACCTCCACCAAGCAGTTCCCCTAGCCACATGCATACAATACGCATGAGCGATTCCACACTTATTTGCTCAGCCACAACTGTATCAGAACTTCACTCTCTGACACAACACATATTTAACTCTGTTGAACAGTGGTCTACACAACTTTGTCTCCTACTTAACCCAAAAAAAACTAAACTCCTCCTATTCACACCTACCAATAAATCCCCCCAAATAGACTTTACAATTTTATCTAAAAATGGCACACCTATATCCCAAGATCTTACTACCAAACTGCTAGGCATCACCATCGACAACAACCTTAGCTTCGACACCCATATCAGCAACACCGTGAAAACTATTAATAAAAGAATAGGCTCTCTTTTCAGAATTAAACCCTACCTCACTCCAGCAACTAGAATAACCATTGCCCACTCCCATCTAATCTCTTCCCTTCTCTATGCCTCACCCATATTTACTAACCTGTCAAAACATAATCTTATGAAATTAAAAAAAACCTACAATAGCATAGCCAGGTTTGCTACAGGTAACCCTTTCAGAACCCACCACTGTATTAATTTAAAGCAACTAGGTTGGCTTGAACTTCAGCAGCAACTGAAAATTAATCAACTAGCCATTGCCCATAAAATACTGTATCAGCCTGCCAAAACACCTATTCTAACTACTCTAAATTACCCTTACCATAACCTAAAGTCTCTAAGATCTGCACACAAACCTCTTGTAAATATTGACAAAGCAAATAACAAGGCTGGAGATTCCCTCTTCTCCAATACTGCTGGAAAACACTGGAACCTACTTCCCTCTGAACTATCTACAACTCCCTCCACAACTCTATTTAAAAAGAAACTTAAGCTCTTCCTCAAAACACATTGGTTGTGCCCCTGTACTAATCCTGACTGACTATCTAGCTCCTGATATATGACTCAACCTTTACCTTTAGAACCCTGCATATACTTCATCCTAACATCTAACGATCTATTTCACCATCATAGTATTAATTACTTTGTAAAAAAAAAAAAAAAAAAAACACTTTACTACTAGATGTATTACATCTACATTTTGCTTTTATTCTATTTGAATGTCTACTTGTAACTGTACTTGTACTAATCTATGTCAAATGTACTCCAATTATATACTTTAATAATATGTAAACAGATATTATCTTTATCTCTTTTCTCTTTTACTATACATTTATCTGCTTTTTAAACATGTATTACTTTTATGTGAATTTATTTTAACTGTTTGGAGCTTATCTCCCCGGGCCTCTACTGAAAATGGACATATATCCAGTTAGACTAGCCCGGTCAACAAATGTAAAATAAAATAAGCAAAATAAAAATAATTCAAATAGCGTGCTCTGCTACTGTGTCTGTCATGAGTGTCATAACATAGTTAGGTGGGGGTTTGAATCCTGCAACTGCCCAGTGTGTGTGGAGGGGGGTTAGTGTGTGTGCAAGTCTGTGTGAGGGAGATGTCCCTTTTGGCAACTGTGAAAGCACTCTACAGGATGCACATTCCCCTATCTAAGCACGGATGACGTCAGCACCCTATAAGTACAGCAGGAGAAGAAAAACCTCCCCGTAATTTGAATAGCGCACTCTGGTAATGCGTCTCTCTCAAATGTCATAACAGAAGTTTGAAACCTGCAAATGGCAAGTGTGTGTTTGGATGTGGGGAGTTTGTGTGTGTGCAATTCTGTATGAAAGACGTGCTTTTTTGCAATCAGGAGATCACACTACATGATGCACATTACCCTTTCCAAACACTGATGATGTCAGCACCCTATACATACAGCTGGAGAAAAGACACCTCCTAGTAATCCGAATAGCACACTCTACTAAAGCGTCTTTTTCAAGTGTTATAACATAGTTAGGTAGGAGTTTGAAACCTGTAAATAGCAAGTTTGTGTGTTTGGATGTGGGGAGTTTGTGTGTGTGCAATTCTGTATGAAAAACATGTGCTTTTTTGCAATCAGGAGATCACACTACATGATGCACATTACCCTTTCCAAACACTGATGATGTCAGCACCCTATACATACAGCTGGAGAAAAAGCACCTCCCAGTGATCTGAATAGCGCACTCTGCTAAAGCATCTCTCTCAAATGTCATAACATAATTAGGTAGGAGTTTGAAACCTGCAAGTGTGTGTGTGTTTGGATGTGGGGAGTTTGTGTGTGTACAATTCTGTATAAAAAACGTGCTTTTTGGCAATCAGGAGATCACACTTCATGATGCACATTACCCTTTCCAAACACTGGTGATGTCAGCACCCTATAAGTACAGCCGGAGAAGAAGAACCTGCTAGTAATTCAAACAGTGCACTTCGCTAATGCGTCTCTCTCACATCTCGTGACATATTTAGATAGGGGTATGAATTCTGCAAATGGCAAGTGTGTGTGTCTGTGTGGGGGTAGTAGGGTGTGTGTAATTGCAAATGTGAGAGAACAGATCCTTTTGGCAAATACTACAATACACCAGATGCTGCATATTCCCCCAGTAAACACAGGGGATGTCACCACACTATCAGCACAGCCAAACAGGGCTACTTGGCCAGTAATGCCAATAGTGCGCTCCGCTACTGGGTCTATTACCATTGTCAGAGTACAGATAGGTATGTTTTGGAAACCCACAACTGCCACGTGTGGTTGTGTCACACATTATGACCTTGTGTGGGTCTTTGTGCATAACAATGCATGCCATTGCCTAAACCAGCAATGGCAATGCACACATGATGTATGTGTGTGACACATACACATAAATACCTGTGACCTGCAGTAGTTACCATGTCTGACACGTGCCTTGAGTGGATAAATGGTATTCGCAATGCATAACAATATGACTGTGTCTTACTGTGCAGGGGCCACACGTGGTATGTGTCTATACAGTGTGGGTTGTATATGGTAAAATACCTACAGCAGGGGATACACATCTGGTCTGGGCCATACAGTCTACATGTAGTTGATGAACAGGTGCTGCATGTTCCCACCTGTTGTGGGAGTGGTAACATGTTATTCCACTGCAATTCAGTGACCACATGCTGGGAACCTTTCAGCTAGTGTGTTGTAGCTACAGTAATGCTCACGCACAATGTTTGGCTGGATGCAGTCCAGCCATATAAAGACATTACTTGAGACTGTCATATTGCCAGTGTTGTTATGGAGGATAGTTGGGTTTCCTGTGTATGGGAGGGTTGTGTGTGCCAGGCTATGAACCAGAAGGCAGTCCGACACACTGTTAGCTGCACATGAATAGGCCCTGATGCTTTGTGCTGTGCCAACAACCTGGAGGTGTGTGTATCTGTGGTGCCTTGGGATACCACCCCCCTGTCCATGTGTGTTACATGTGTAGGGGACGACAGGCATGGTATGAGGTATAACCTGGCAGTGATGGGTTGCACCTGTGAGCCGTGAATCAGGACTCTGGTACTGCACAGACATTGCAGTTCACCGTGCTGAGGACTGTGTCCAGTGCATGCATCTTGCGGTGTACACTGCTGGTGTTCTGTAGCATCACTGTTAGTGTCCTATCCTGTGTGATACCCACGGAGGTGGCTATGTAATCCGTGTCCTGCAGCAAAAGGCACTATGTGTGTATCAAGGGGCTTCGTCAATATACAATGGCCCATGGGTGTCATGTGCAAGCTGCCCCTCGCAAATCATTGTGGCTTCCCTAGCATGTAAGCACACGTTGACAGCCAGTGGATACCCTATGAATGACATTGAAGATTGAGCAGAATGTAGACATAGAACACCCTTCCTACATATAGTGGTAGCATACCTGGTGAGGGTATGATGGCAACCAAGATCAGGCTCATACTGGCCCGTGCCACATGCTGAGAGATCCCTTCTATGTTCCTATCATGTAGTCCAGGAGGTATGTCTCAGGTCATCCATAGTGGCATGGTCAATGACTGAGTCATATGTGTCCATGCCTCTGACTGACCTGTATGCATGTGTTTTGTGGTGGACCATAGTGCCCCACAGGCATATCACTGTGACCTTCACCATGTACAGCCTGTTGAGCGGGACCCCACTGCAGCGGCCAGGAGGTACCTGACACATCTGTAGCAGGTGTGTTGTGTAGCCCTACAGGCTGTGAGTGTGTGGCACACGGAATGTGTGTGCCATGTGTGGCATGTGCTCTGTTCCGATGTAATGTATGCCTGTGTGCCAGCTGCGGAGGTGTGTGATGCTCAGGCAGGATGCTATTCTGAGTCTCCAAGTATGCCCCAGTGTGTTCAGATTGCTGTCAGTGCGGGTCTATGTCAGACTGGTATTGTAGTCACTGTAGTATGTCATGCCACCTGACAGGGTATGGCATTACTGGGTTCAGAGTGCTCAGTCCCCAGAATGGCTATGTGGTGGCATCCCACACATGTGTTGTACGTTCCTGGCCAGGGGTGAGGGTTGACTGCATACATGTGGCAGCTGTGACATTGCCACATTACTCACATAAACCACAACTGGACCATAGAGGTAATTCACAGGTTACCTTTGCACATGCTACCATAGTAGTGTGATTGCCATGGTGATTACCAGCACATAGGGCCAATGGGGAACAACATACTGAAGGTGTGTATGTGTGGGTTTACTGCTACTGATTTCATAGCACTGGCATATATGACTGCAGATGTGGGTAAATGCCAGGTAAGACATGTGCAATGTGTCACAGGCAACGTACATGCGAACAGGACAGACAGTGACGTTCTGTCATGTGTAAACTTGACATACGTATAGTACGCTATGCAGATGTCACTAGGAGTCCACAGAAGCACTGTAACTCTGCATTGCAGGTGGAAGCAGTGTTCCAGGGAACCCCAAGCGAACATGCATGCAAACAAAGCTACAGTAAGCAGGGCTGGAAGTAGTCCATTGTACAACAAAGAAGGGGTAACACTATCAGTAGGTAACAGTGCACATATGTAGGCACTATCAACATGTACCCAGGAATGCACAGCTCAGATGTCCATGGTAGAACTGATATTATGTCATAGTTAAGTGTGATTTGGATTACATTGGTACTGCACACATATCAACATGCGCAAACATCCACATTGCATAGTAGTTGTGGGCAACTTGCCACCATTACTGTACATGTCCATCATTGCATATCACTGCTTGCATTAGCTTCCCCCCTGTGCTACCCATGTATATGGCTATCTGTTGACATCCTTACCACCGGTATGCAATAATGTGCAGCTGTTACACTTTGGTGCATTACTATGGGTGTAGATAACAATTCAGGACAGTCATACGGTTACTGCATCAGGCATGCTGGGATATACACACAGTCATATTAGCACACTGTACTGTTACCAACATGATACTACTAATACACTTCTATGTAGTCACCCTGTGCATCAGCAACGTGTTTACCTGTTCCTGCACTGATGTTGGAGATTGCAGGAGGTGACACAGTTTCATCATATGCACAGGGTGTGAATTAAGTATGCCTGAGTCTGCCACTGATACCACCAATTGACATGTGTGTGTATGTGTGTTGGTGAGGGACAGCAGTACAGGGTGGGGCACTGTTGGTGCAGTGTGCGTGTATGTGGTAGCCCTAGGTGTTAACATTTCGCATGTGTGTATGCACGCACACAGTTCCACCTCATGGCTGCCATATACAGGAGTTTGTGGACAGCCACAGACGGCACCTGGCAGGTCATACAGATCAGTGTCTGTGGGCACGGACACGGTACCTGTGCCTGGCAGGGGTGCTATGGACCATATCCGGTACTAAGCCAGACTGGGTACTGTCATCAGAAGTGGGAGTGTGTTGACTGGACACAGGTCCCTGTTGGGACTGTCCAGAGCCACGTGCACGTGGTCTCCTGGGGCGTTCCGATGACAGCACAGACCCAGCATTGCTAGGGCTGCTGCTGGCACTATGGGGGCATCCGCAGGCCTGTTGTCATCCGCGCCGACTCCCAGCTGCTGCTGTTGCTGGCATACGGCCACGTCGATGCCGCAACCGCCCACCATTGCCCTGGCTCATGGACATGTGGTTGTGGAACTGCTGTAATATGTCCCCACAATGTCTGTCTATGACATCGGTGAAATTACGGATAGCATCCATGATGTCACGCATACTGTCAGTCATGGCTGTGCGACATGCTCTCAGCTCCCTCAGACCCTGTCTGGTGTACCTTTCCATACGCGACTGTGCCTGCATGACAGCCCGAAACATAGCTGAGGTTGACAGACCTCTTTGGGCACGTCTGCCAGAGGCAGTACGCCCAAGGATGCTCCCACGAGAACCCATGGGCAACTGTCTGTGTGGTACCATCACAGGACCCTGCCCATGGCTGCTGTGTGGGGAAGCATGTGCCACAGATACCACATTACCCTGGTCAATGCCCACTGTATCCTGCCCATCACCTAGGGACAATGGTGACATAGGATGTACTGGCAGTGTCCACACAATGTTACCAGTGATGCACTTATGCACACATGCACACATGGACACATGCACACATGCACACATGCACACATGCACACATGGACACAGGCACACATGCACACGTGGACACAGGCACACATGCACACATGCACACACGCACACGTGGACACGTGCACACGTGGACACGTGTACACATGCGCACATGCACACATGCACACATGCACACATGGACACAGCCACACATGCACACATGCACACCACGCAGTATACACACAGAGCACTACTGAGTTACACTAGTATTACTAGCACTATCAGGATTATTATAGGTATTGTTAAAACACACTCACCAGCATGGATGGCCTGCCTTGCTGTAACACCGGAGGGACCTGCAGAAATGAGGAGATTCATTCCTATATATTTGCTTTTACTGCATTTCTAGGTAATGCTGTCATGGCTTAGTGGTTCAGTACCTTGACTATGGTGCATAGTATCCTGGGTTTGAACCTGGCCACTGCTTTTTATTTTTTATGACTGTCTAGACAGGCTAGGGGGTGTGTCTGTGTAAAGGCAGTTTTGATACAGCTTGCTCAATGTTGCCCGTCAGCTTGTTGGCGCGGTGCACAGCTCAGCATAAGCGAAGCACGCTGGTTTCACGCTTCATTTGGCTGTTAGTGCATATTACTCAGCTCAGCTAGGGGCACAGTTTCAGCATGTTAAACCACTGCTCACCTACGGGCACTCATTTTACACCTGTTAAACCACTGCTCACCTACGGGCAGATGCACTCACCTTGTTAAACTGTAGCTCAGCTATAGGCACATCTCGCATTTTTTATTGTTTTGTTATCTCACATTTCTTCAAAATAAATGGACTATTTCATTACATTTTACATAAAATATAATTTTATATGTGTACATATTTGTCAGGGACTTGTTTCGTGCTTATTTTACTAAAAATAAAAATTGATATTGTGGGGGCTCGAACCATGACTACCTGCTCTTCAGCCGACATCTCTACTGCTGCACTATTGCTTCGGGGTTTACTTTGCATATTTAGTTCTTATATGCTTTTCCACTGACTGCTAACTGTGGCTAAGCTACGGGCACGCCCGCGCAAATGAGCGCACTCACGGGCAAACATCTTTACAATTTAAAAAAATATGTAACATGTTCATTTATATATTTTATGTTCATAGTCTGTGGGGGCATGTCTTCCACGGACCGTGTTAGCCTTAGGTGTGATTCAGCATGCCCTCATGCATATGCATGACATGCTGATGTCCCACCGTTTAACTGCAGCCTCCGTGTAAGCCATGTATCTCTTACACGGAGGCTTCGTGAATCCTGCCCAATATATCTCAGTATTTCAGGGGAACTCTACTAAAATACAATAAGAATGAGTTTAAGAATCATGTACGTATATTTATATATATATATATATATATATATATATATATATATATCTTATATTTTATATATATATATATATATATATATTATATATATATATATATATATATATATATATATATATATATATATATATATATATATATATATATATATATATATATATATATATATATTATATATATATATACAGATATATATATATATATATATATATATATATATATATATATCTGTACAACCATACATCACCGACACCACATATCACACATACACACAAACACGACACCACAACACATATAACGAACAACTGAACACGACAACGAACGAAAAATAATCCCAAACAACACAACTACACCAACAACACAACCACACACAAATACAAAACACACACCCCACCATTCCACCAAACACAACAACAACACTTCTAAACCCTTCTACCTACAAGCTATCCTAACCCTAATACCTACCTCCCTGCAACTACTAACTCCCTTAACCGCCTTTATCGGGCCCACTATAAACCTAACCTTAACCCCTAACCCTCGCCTCCCTCCCCACTAAACCCTCCCCACCCACCCCTATCCCCCCAGACCGTCCACACTTACGCCTGCCTCGCCTCGTCACTAGCTGCCGCGGCACAGCCCCTTTCCCACAGCCTTTCCTCGGCGCGTTGGTGTGTCATCCGTCGTGGGTCATCCGTCTGGTCGGTTTTCGTATTGTCACCCGCCTAACCCATTCTTTCGTCTTCTTCGATCTTCTCTGGAGCTCCGGATTCCGATGTCGGTCTTCTCAGCTGTCGACGAAGTCAGGTAGAACCATATATATATATATGTGTGTGTGTGTTTGTGTGTCATCAGGGCTGGAATCATAAAGAAATAACAAATGTTATTACACAAAGACAGCTCCTGTGAAGTGGATTCAGGTCTAATAAGGAGCTGATGAAATCTTTGATATAAACTAAAATAAGGAGTCTAATAAGTTTTGGACAAATATAGAAAATCATTGGGCAGGATTCATGAAGCCTCCGTGTAAGGATTACAAGGCTTACATGGAGGCTGCAGTTAAACGGTGTGACGTCAGCATGTCATGTATATGCATGAGGGCATGCTGAATCACACCTAAGGCTTACACGGTCCGTGGAAGACAGTAGGGGGCGTGTCCATAGGCCGAGCTCTGCAAGCGGGCACGCCCCCAGAAGAGTAAAAGTGCCTAAAGTAAACCCCCACGACAGAGTACATGGAAATGTGAATAAACATAACACAACATATGCCCCCACAGACTATGAACATAAAATTATATAAATGAACATGTTATTTTTTTTTTAAATTGTAAAGATGTTTGCTCATGAGTGCGCTCGTTTGTTCGGGCATGCCCATAGCTCAGCCAAAGTTAGCAGTAAGTGAAAAAGCATATAAGAACTAACTATGTAAAGAAAGCCAAAAAGCAATAGCGTAGCGGTAGAGACATTGGCTGAAGAGCAGGCAGTCATGGTTTGAGCCCCCACAACATCAATTTTTATTTTTAGTGAAATAAGCACGAAACAAGTCCCTGACATATATGTACACATATAAAATTATATTTTATGTAAAATGTAATGAAATAGGCCATTTATTTTGAAGAAATATGAGATAACAAAATAATAACAAATGCCAGATGTGCCTATAGCTGAGCTACAGTTTAACAAGGTAAGTGCATCTGCCCGTAGGTGAGCAATGGTTTAACAGGTGTAAAATGAGTGCCCGAAGGTGAGCAGTGGTTTAACAGGTGTAAAATGAGTGCCCATAGGTGAGCAGTGGTTCAACAGGTGCAAAATGAGTGCCCGTAGGTGAGCCGTGGTTTAACACGCTGAAACAGTGTGCCCCTAGCTGAGCTGAGTGTAATATGCGTGCTGACAGCCAAACCATGCGGAAACCAGCGTACCCCATTTGCGCGGAGCTGCGCACCGCGACAACAAGCTAACCGACGGGCAACGTTGAGCAAGCTGTAACAAAACTGCCTTTACACAGACACACCTCCTAGCCTGTCTAGACAGTCATAAAATATAAAAAGCAGTGGCCAGGTTAGAACCCAGGATACCATGCACCATAGTCAAGGTACTGAACCACTAAGCCATAACAGCTGTACTTAGAAATGCAGTAATAGCAAATATATAGGAATGAATAGAAAGAGGAGCATGACAAAGCAGGTTTTGTGAAGCTGATACAATTCCAAAATGGCCAATCACAGATAAGTGCGGGAAAAATGGCATATATATGCCCCATAGGCGGGAATACACAGCATAACCGATTGTAGAACTAACTTGCAGCCAGAATGTCAGGAGTAGGTGAGGGTAGTTGCTTCCGAGCACAGAGGTGGGGCATTGAGGAGTCCCGATATATGGTTTGGCTCCTTGTCCACAATCATGAGGCCCAACTCATGCAGGGCCAGGTCCTGTGGGGAGCATATAGGGCTGAGGCATGGGACCGGTTGGCTCATGATCTCACCAGTGCCACAGGGATTCCAAGGACTGGTTAGCAGGTCCATCACCACCATGTGGACCTGAAGAGACGTAAGCAGGACCAACTGAACCTTTGGATCCAGGAGGCCCGGCAAATGCCCAACGCCCCACTACTAAGTTACATCTAATTATGTATGTAAGAAATTAACCTAGCTGATATTATGGAGATGTGTATTCCAATATTACTTTATTTATATTACAGCTGCAGGTGTCTGTTATGTGAACCGCAGAGCCTATGGCGATAGGCTGGTGCGGTTGCGCAACCAGGCAGGTCAGTAATCCTCTCCCTGTAACTGTAAATAAATATAAAAGTATGACAGTTAGCAAAAGAGTGCAGTGTAGTCACTAAGTAATAAAATGTGCAAGTAACAGTGTAAGAGTGTTTGCAAGTATTGCTTGATTACAAAAGTGTGTTGCAGTCTGTAATCCAAACAGAAAAATGAAAATGTCTGAAATAAAGTCTGAAATAAAGATGCCCCACCTGTAATATAATAGTACACAACCTGCAGCAGGCTGAAATGTACAGCTGCAGAAGATGAGCAAAACACGTGTGAAATATATCCCTGTTGAAATACTGAAACATGACAGAAGTGAGACTGTTGGAAAGGATTGTAATAACTACAGGTAAAACATGTCAATAAAGCCTAGAAGTAAGTATCATCCTGAATTGTAAAAATAAAACAAGTGAGAGAGTGTGAGAAAGAGTTATGAATCCACCAAAAAAGTAGTAATAACTCCTGAATAAAGTATACTGCAGTCAGTACAGAATGAAATGAATGTGACAAGCAGAACCAAACTGCGAAATGTGTTCAAAATGTTCCTGCAGCTGGAATGTGTATCCCAAAATCTGGATATGTTGCTCTCAGTCTGCAATATGCAGATAGTATGATTGTCTAAAATACCAAACATCCACAGTTGTCTATAGCTATATAAAGCAAATGTAGCAGGATGATGTAGCTGAACAGAGCCAGATATGAACGTGTATGAATAAAAATGAAAATGTATATTGATGTAGCAGTAACATTCCTGTCATCAACTTGAAGTAGTTATCACATAGGAAACTGTAGGTAGAACTGTAGTGTGTATATATCTGCAGCTATTAGAAATGTACAGCATATGTATTGGTATTTGAAGGTGTTAATTATATTTTCTTCACCCTACCCTATAACCACATATAATCCATTCCACGTGAAATTGGTATGTGCAATCACAAATAACACCCCTGGACATTTGTCCTGTTGAGTCATACATATTTGCATGTACGTTGATGCATCTGCCCTGTTCATACATCCAAACCTGATGACCTGTTGCCATCAATCAACCCTGCATGTTGTTGGACTGTGTATTGCTTTTCAAATTATGCATGTGTTATGCTCGCTGTTCAATGGTGTGAATATCTGGGTGTTTGGTTAATGGGAATACTAATGCATGCTGTTATAACTAATTGCGAATGGTATTGTATGTTACTAACCCAAACTGTCATGACATAATGCAAAACATAGGACGACAGGGAAGGCGGGTTCCAGCGGACCCACCTCTCCCACCTCAGCTGGCGAGTGCACCTGGCAGTAGTGCCCAGTCCGGACCCTCCTCCGGTGGCCCTGTGCCACCTGTGGGTGGAAGCACTGCAGGGGATGGGGCTCATCCCCCCTCTGCAAGTGTGGCCGGAGGAGAACCACCACTCACTCTCCGTAGTGTCCGGACTGTGGTGCGTAGGGAGATCCAGGAAGCTGTTCTTGGGCCCCTACGCCAGCTTGAGGCACAGGTGGCACAACTTACGGGCATGCCTGTTGCCCGGCCTACACAGCCCCCAGCACAGCCCCGTCCTGGGAAGTGAAGGTACAGTGGCAACTGCCCATGGGTGGGGATATCAGTTCCACTGTTGCCATCTGTGGGCTCATGGGCTCTGGATATCCAAACATCCGTCCCCGTCAATTGTGTAACCCCCCCACACATGTCATACACCGCCCCTGTATGCATCTTATTTGTCTTGTCTATTGACCTACCCAGCCTACCTCCCCAGCTATACCAACTTCCTTTACCTGACATACCACTCTCACCTGAAAAAAAAAAAAAAAGGGCACTCTGTACCCACAAAAAAATTACGCCCCATACATAGCTGCCCATTTCGCACACATGTCTGCTGGACATGGAAACTGTCAATTACAATTGGCTGTACATCAAGTATTATTATTGTCCTTACACCTCTCTCAGGGGTGGAAGGTTCCAAATGTCACACCAAATTACAAACATATGCACAGCTGTTGCTGATGAAGAAATGGGCAGCTATGGGCCTTACCTACATCCCTCCTGCAAAACCAAAGCTTGTTTCCCTACTGTCTTACCCTCTTTGTGACCCCTTTTTCACCACTTTCCTGTCTCCCCATTTTCATTTCTTTCAAAGAAAATAGCGCGGGTGTGCGCACGAGTAAGCACTTTTAAGTGGTTGTAAGCAGGTGTGCGCAGAGCTGAACGCCAGTGCGCATGCGGGAGCTCCGCGCAAACCAGCGCTAACCCGGTTACAACTGCTTAAAAGTGCCTTAGTCACTCTGAATGACAGGTCCTGTAGTCTGTTCAAAAGCAAAATAAAATCCCACTGTCAGTCGCGAACCCAGGACCTTGGAAACAGTAGTCTGCATGACTTACCACTACACCATGACTGTTATATAAGAGCATTGTGCTACAATAAATATATCATGTAATAGTAGGAATGAATGTAAAGGGAATATAGGATGTGTAGTACACAAAGCATGTCATGTATATTTACTGTCAAATCTAGTGGATTTCTATAATAGTAGTGTGTGAACAGAAACAGCCATGCTAGTTGGTAGCTAGTAGGTAATAATGTCAGTGTAGCACCTTGCAAGCCACACACCACAAGTCCCACAGGAAAGCACACACACCCATATTAACAGTAGTAGTAGTATTTGTAGGTGTCAGTTTACATATACACTTAGTACAGGAAACAGGAGAGATTAATGGAGAAATGTTAATCTACAACACAGCCTGAATTATGAGAGAGATACTAACCTTTACACTCACAGAACAGTGTCCACAACATACCAGCATGGTCCCTGCCCTTACAATCTGAATGGGCAATGCCTATCTCACATACCCTTTTATAGCACTGTCCTGAAATCACAGTGAGAACTGCAATCAGTACACAACTGACTGCATGCAATCATAAAATGCTGGCTAACAATTGGTGCAGAGGCCATCACATGGACATATGCAGATACCTACAAAAGAATCCTGTACTCCCAGTCCACGCATGAAATACTTTCATTGCACCGTCTGGAGGCAGAGAGAGAGAGGGAGAGAGAGAGAGAGAGAGAGAGAAAAAGAAAGAAAAAAAGAAAATAAAAACACAAACAAAAACTACACTTAAGAAAAACTAAGTTGAAGCTGTCATCAGTGACAGTATCAAGCTGGGCTAGCAGCAGCAGGAACCTATACAAACAGTAATGCAATCAGCTGTGACAAACACAGGTAATGTAAAGTAACAATTTAATAGTCTACATACTGTGAACCCTCCATATGTGTTATTGGTCTGTGTCTATATGTATGTTTATGTGATAAGTTGTGTGTACGTTGTTTTACCCAAAGGGGATGACTATACATTTCATGCAATTCAGTGTTAGGCCATGATTCTGGCACCAATTGTCCGTTTCAGTGAAGCCTGTCTGTAGGATGTGTGTGTCAGCTGGTGTATCGACTATGGTGCCTAGTTTGCAGTCATCTGGGAACTTTGTCATCCACAACCCGCCCATGTTTGCTTTCACATCTGCGAAGTAAATGCCAAACAAGAGGGGTCCTAGGACAGAGCCCTGTGGGATACCACTTGTGACTGGCTTTGAGTGTGACATGGCTCCCGCAATTTTGACTTTATGGATTCTGTTGTTTAACCAGTTTGAAACCCATCATGTGACATATGTATTAACATTTAAGCTGATGAGCTTGTCTATGATGCCTGAGTGGGGTATTGTGTTGAAGGCCTTAGGCAAGTCCAGGTAGGCTGTATGGACTGCTTTGCCCTCATCAATGGCTGTAGTGACTGTTTTGAAAAAGTCAACCAGGTTCAAAAGGCAGGATCAGCCCTTCACAAAGCCAAACTGGGTGGGATCAAGTGCCTGTAGGTCCCCAATGTTGCTGTATATGAGTTCCATAATGAATCTTTCCATAGCTTTGCAGACCAGGCTGGTTAAGCTTATGGGGCGGTAGTTCCCAGGGTCTGTAGAAGTGCCTCCTTTGTGAAGTGGGACCACTGTTGCTGTACGCCAGTGTTCAGGTGCATATCCCATAGTAAGGCTAAGGTTAAATATCATTTTTATATGCGGTTGTAGCTCCTCTTGGAGTTCACGTAGCACACATCCAGGGATACCATCAGGTCCCATTGATGCTGTGTGTTCTGCTTTGCTGAGGGCAGCCCTCACCTGGACATCTGAGATGACAGGGAGGTTACATTCAGCTGTGATAAGTATTTCTTCTTTTGGGGGAGAGGGAGGGGGGATATTTGCACTGAACCTGTCTGCCAGAATGTTGCCAATATCTGTGGGTTCAGTGAAGTTTATGTAGTTGTGCACTAACTCTGAGCATATCTGAGGCTTTTGATCCATGTTTCTAACAAAACTGAAGAAGGCCTTGTGGTTATCTTTAGTGTCCTTGGCCATTTTTCTCTCAGAGTTGGCCTGGGATGTTGTTATGAGAGAACTTAGCTTTTTACTAGTGCTGACCACAGATGCCTTCCCTTTATGTGATTCTGCTCTGTCTTGCAGTAGCCTCCTTCTATCATTATACAATTTGTCTTTGGCTGGGGTCCACCAGATAGGATGCTTAACCTTTGTGCATAGGGTCAGGGTTAGAATTGTGTGTGCATGCTCCATGCATTCTTGGGGATGTCCATGGGAAGCATTTGCAAAGGGGTCAGCATTGTGGGTTGTGGCTTCCACCGGCCCAGTGGGCTGCATGGATACCATCTCAGTCCTAACAAGTGAAAATCTGTCTATTCACATATATTTCAAAGTAGTCTACTGTGCTGGTGGTGGTGGTGGGATATGTATATCCAGGCTGATTAGTTTGTGTCCAGATCACACTAGTGGATGACGTTCCACATACAGTACCTTGTTATGAACCCCCAGAGTGAGGTGGTGCATTGGACCTGTCTCAGTGTGCTGACTGATGGGGCTTGGTACTATGTTGTATGGAATGTGGCAGGTATTGTTGCACAGGTGTCGGCTGAGCACTGATATCTGGCCATGTACATGTGTATCCACCAAGAGACACACACGTGCTACATATGGGAGTAGTAGTATACCACTACAGTTGAGTATCATGTATAGTATGTGTGCCATATTTTGCTGTCATAGTTTGCTGATATCCTGTTTGTGTTCTCTTTCAGGGACATGGCACGTCAGCGAAATCCTGCCTACTCTGCTGCAGAAGATGAAGAGATACAACAGAGCCTGGTGCGGGATTATGACATACTGTTTTCCCGCACCAGCCAGAATCAGCAGGAGAGGGCTGCACTGTGGCAAGACCTTGTCTGTAGGGTAAATGACATTGGCACGCATAATAGGACATATGAGCAGGTACGACATCACTGCAGTGATTTAATCAGAAATGTCCATCAGCGTGCGTCGGATATCCACAGGCAACAGGTCACCACAGGAGGTGGGGTGGCCACACACCCCCCCTCACCAGACTGGAGGGGCTACTCCTAAGTGTTGTGGCTCCAGCCCAGGAACATCAACAGCAACACACCTGCATTATGATGGAGGCTGGAGCCACACAGCAACACGACATGGAGCGTGCAGGTAATATGCCATACGTACACTTGACTGTTCTGTACACTGTTAGTTTATGCATGTGTAAGGTGTGTCCTTGGTATGTAGCTGTCAACATAGTATGTAATTGTGCAGGTGTGATATTGCCAATATCAGCAGCTGACATGTGAAAGGCAACTGTTGTACTACTGAACTGTATCATATGCAGTATCAATGGCACAGTTGTGCCCAGTGACATTAATCCCCTCATTTCTGCAGGTCCCTCCAGTGTTACAGCAAGGCAGCCCATCCATGCTGGTGAGTGTGTATTAACAATACCTATAATAGTCTTGATAGTGCAAGTAATAATAGTGTAACTCAGTAGTGCTCTGTGTGTATACTGCGGGGTGTGCATGTGTGCATGTGTGTGCGTGTGCATGTGTGCATGTGTCCACTTGTGCATGTGTGCATGTGTGCATGTGTGCATGTGTGCATGTGTGCATCACTGGTAACATTGTGTAGACATTGTAAACTGTGTTTCCTGTCTTCCTCCCACAGGTTCTGGTGCTGCTCTGGTGTACTGCAGCAGGGAACCTGAATCAGGTGCCACAGGTACTGATAATGATGATATCTGTGTAATGGCACAGGAAGGTGTGTCAGGGTCCATCATTGGTCAGCCAATTGACAGTAGACAGCTGTCAACCCCATCATTGCGCACAGTCATCCTGCCAGTACATCCTATGTCACCAATGTCCCTAGGTGATGGACAGGATATGGTGGGCATTGACCAGGGTAATGTGGTATCTGTGGCACATGCTTCCCCACACAGCAGCCATGGGCAGGGTCCTGAGATGGTACCACACAGACAGTTGCCCATGGGTTCTCGTGGGAGCATCCGTGGGTAACCTGCCTCTGGCAGAAGTGCCCAAAGAGGTCTGTCAACCTCAGCTATGTTTCGGGCTGTCATGCAGGCACAGTCACGTATGGAAAGGTACACCAGACAGGGTCTGAGGGAGCTGAGAGCATGTCGCACATCCATGACTGACAGTATGCGTGACATTGCGGATGCTATCCGTAATTTCACCGATGTCATAGACAGACGTTGTGGGGACATATTACAGCAGTTCCACAACTACATGTCCATGAGCCAGGGCAATGGTGGACGGTTGCGGCGTCGACGTGGCTGTATGCCAGCAACAGCAGCAGCTGGCAGTCGTAGCGGATGACAACAGGCCCGCGGACACCCCCATAGTGCCAGCAGCAGCCCCAGCAATGCTGGGTCTGTGCTGCCATCAGACCGCCCCAGGAGACCACGTGCACGTGGCTCTGGACAGTCCCAACAGGGACCTGTGTCCAGTCAATGAACACCCGCTTCTGATGATAGTACCCAGTCTGGCTTAGTACCGGATACGGTCCATAGCACCCCTGCCAGGCACAGGTACCGTGTCCGTGGCCACAGACACTGATCTGTATGACCTGCCAGGTGCAGTCTGTGGCTGTCCACAAACTCCAGTATATGGCAGCCATGAGGTGGAACTGTGTGCATGCATACACACATGCGAAATGTTAACACCTAGGGCTACCACATACATGCACACACTGCATCAACAGTGCCCCACCCTGTACTGCTGTCCCTCACCAACACACATACACATACATGTCAATTGGTGGTATCAGTGGCAGACTCAGGCATACCTAGTTCATACCCTGTGCATATGATGAAACTGTGCCACCTCCTGCAATCTCTAACATCAGGTCAGGAACAGGTTAACATGTTGCTGATGCACAGGGTGACTACATAGAAGTGTATTAATAGTATCATGTTGGTAACAGTACAGTGTGCTGATATGATTGTGTGTATATCCCAGCATGCCTGATGCAGTAACTGTATGACTGTCCTGAATTGTTATCTACTCCCATAGTAAGTACCATAGTGTAACAGCTGCACATTGTTGCATACTGGTGATAAGGATGTCAACAGATAGCCACATACATAGGTAGCACAGGAGAGAAGGTAATGCAAGTAGTGATACGCAATGATGGACATGTACACTAATGGTGGCATGTTGCCCACAACGACTATGCAATGTGGATGTTTGCGCATGTTGATATGTGTGCAGTACCAATTTAAATTAAATTAAATTAAATTTTAAATAATTTCAGTTGTACCATAGACATCTGAGCTGTGCATTCCTGGGTACATGTTTATAGTGCCTGCATATTTGCACTGTTACCTACTGGAAGTGGTACCCCTTCTTTGTTGTACAATGGACTACTTCCAGCCCTGCTTACTGTAGCTTTGTTTGCATGCATGTTTGCTCGAGGTTCCCTGGAACACTGATTCCACCTGCAATGCAGATTTACAGAGCTTCTGTGGATTCCTAGTGACATCTGCATAGCTTACTATACGTATGTCAATGTCTCACTTGACAGAACGTCACTGTCTGTCCTGTTCGCATGTACGTTGCCTGTGACACATTGCATATGACTTACCTGGCATTTGCCCACGTGTGCAGTCATAAATGCCAGCACTATGAAATCAGAAGCAGTACACCCCACATACTCACCTTCAGTATGTTGTTCCCCATTGGCCCTATGTGTTGGTAATCACTATGGCAATCACACTACTATGGTAGCATGTGCAAAGGTAACTTGTGAATCACCTCTATGGTCCAGTTGTGGAATATGTGAGTCATGTGGCAATGTCACAGCTTCCACATGTATACAGTCAACCCTCTCCCCTGGCCAGGAACATACAACACATGTGTGAGATGCAACCACATAGCCAATCTGGGGACTGAGCACTCTGAACCCAGTACTGGCATACCTTGTCAGGTGGCATGACATACTACAGTGACTACAATACCAGTCTGACATAGACCTGCACTGACAGCAATCCAAACACATGAACACACTGGGGCATACTTGGAGCCTCAGAATAGCATCCTGCCTGAGCATCACACACCTCCGCAGCTGGCACACAGGCATACGTTAAGTTGGAACAGAGCACATGCCACACATGGCACACACATCCTGTGTGCCAAACACTCACAGCCTGTAGGGCTACACAACACACCTGCTACAGATGTGTCAGGTACCTCTCTTGGCGGTGCAGTGGGGTCCCGCTCAACAGGCTGTACATGGTGAAGGTCACAGTGATATGCCCGTGGGGCACTATGGTCCACCACATAACACATGCATACATGTCAGTCAGAGGCATGGACACATATGACTCAGTCATTGTCCATGCCACTATGGATGACCTGAGACGTACCTCCCTGGACTACATGATAGGGAACATAGAAGGGCTCTCTCAGCATGTGGCATGGGCTGGTATAAGCCTGACCTTGGTTGCCATCATACCCTCACCAGGTATGCTACCACAATATGTAGGAAGGGTGTTCTATGTCTACATTTTGCTCAATCTCCAGTGTCATTCATAGGGTATCCAATGGCTGTCAGCGTGTGCTTACATGCTAGGGAAACCACAATGATTTGCGAGGGGCAGCTTGCACGTGTCACCCATGGGCCATTGTATATTGGTGAAGCCTCTTGATACACACATAGTGCCTTTTGATGCAGGGCTCAGATTACATAGCCACCTCCGCGGGTATCACACGGGATAGGACACTAACAGTAATGCTACACAACACCAGCAGTGTACACCACAAGATGCATGCACTGGACACTGTCCTCAGCACGGAAAACAGCAATATCTGTGCAGTAACAGATTCCTGATTCACGGCTCACAGGTGCAACCCATGACTGCCAGGTTATACCTCATACCATGCCTGTCGTCCCCTACACATATACCACACATGAACAGGGTTGAGGTATCTCAAGGCACCACAGATACACACACCTCCAGGTTGTTGGCACAGCACAAAGCATCAGGGCCTATCCATGTGCAGCTAACAGTGTGTTGGACTGCCTTCTGGTTCATAGCCTGGCACACCCAACTCTCCCATACACAGGAAACCCACCTGTCCTCTCTAACAACACTGGGAATATGACGGTCTCTACATATGTCTTTATATGGCTGGACTGCATCCAGCCGAACTTTGTGTGTGAGTATTACTGTAGCTACAACACACTAGCTGAAAGGTTCCTAGCATGTAGTCACTGAATTGCAGTGGAACAATGTGTTACCACTCCCACAACAGGTGGGAACATGCAGCACCTGTTCATCGACTACATGTAGACTATATGGCCCAGACTAGATGTGTATCCCCCGCTGTTAGGATGATACCATATACAACTCACACTGTATATACACATACCGCATGCAGCCCCTGCACAGTAAGACAAAGTCATAATGTTATGCAGTGCACATACCATTTATTCACTTGAGGCACATGTCAGACATGGGAACTATTGAAGGTCACAGGTATATATGTGTATGTGGCACACACATACATCATGTGTGCATTGCCATTGCTGGTTTAAGCAATGTCATGCATTGTTATGAACAACAACCCACACATGGGCATTTTGTGTGACACAAACACACGTGGCAGTTGTGGGTTTCCAAAACATACCTAACTGTGCTCTGACAGTAGTAAGAGACCCAGTAGCGGAGCGCACTATGCATTACTGGGCGATTTGCCCTGTTTGGCTGTACTTATAGTGTGGTGACATCACCTGTGTTTAATGGGGGAATATGCAGCATCTGGTGTATTGTAGTAGTTGCCAAAAGGAACTGTTCTCTCACACTTGCAATTACACACAACCTACTACCCCCCCACCCCCACACACACACACTTGCAGGATTTATACCCCTACCTAACTATGTTATGACACTTGAGAGAGACGCATTAGCAGAGCGTGCTATTCGAATTACTGGGAGGTTCCTCTTCTCCGGCTGTACTTATAGGGTGCTGACATCATCAGTGTTTGGAAAGGGTAATGTGCATCATGTAGTGTGTTCTCCTAGTTGCCAAAAGGAACATTTCTTTCATACAGAATTGTACACACACTAACCCCCCTCCACACACACTGAGCATTTGTAGGATTCAAACCCCTACCTAGCTATGTTACGACACTCAAGACGGATGCATTAGCAGTGCACGCTATTCGCATTACTGGGAGGTTTCTCTTCTCCTGCTCTACTTATAGGGTGCTTACATCATCAGTGTTTAGAAAGGGGAATGTGCATCCTGTAGTGTGTTCTCCTAGTTGCCAAAAGGGACAGTTCTTTCATACAGACTTGCACACACTAACCCCCCTTCACACATACTGGGCATTTGCAGGATTCAAACCTCTACCTAATTATGTGATGACACTTGAGACGGACGCATTAGCGGAGCGCGCTATCCACATTACTGGGATGTTTCTCTTCTCCTGCTGTACTTATAGGGTGATGACATCATCAGTGTTTAGAAAGGGGAATGTGCATCCTGTAGTGTGTTCTCCTAGTTGCCAAAAGGGACATTTCTTTCATACAGACTTGCACACACACTAACTCCCCTCCACACACACTGGGCATTTGCAGCATTCAAACCCCTACTCGAGATGGACACATTAACAGAGCGCGCTATTTGCATTATTGGGAGGTTTCCTTTCTCCTGCTGTACTTATAGGGTGCTGACATCATCAGTGTTTAGAAAGGGGAATGTGCATCCTGTAGTGTGTTTTCCCAGTTGCCAAAAGGGACATTTCCCTCACACAGACTTGCACACACAACAACCCCGCTCACCCACAGACACTGAGCATTTGCAGGATTCAAACCCCTACTTAACTATATTACGACACTTGAGGGAGACGCATTAGCAGAAAGCACTATCCGAATTACTGGGCATCTACTCTGCACCTGCAGTATTTATAGGGTGCTGACATCATTATTTCTACAGAGGTATGTACATCTAGTACTACCTGTCAGGTGGGGGATAGCATATATATGCATTTGCAGCCACCTACTTCAGGGTCAGATATGCACATCGCACTGGCAGGTTATGTTCTATACCATGCTTCGTGACCACAGGACCTGTAACACACAACACAACCAGTCCAGACCACCCCTCCCACATCCAGGACACACACTTTGCTTCCCTGGGAACAGTGCCAGGATATGCAGGTGTTCACATACACCATTCCAGTTGTTAACGTCAGGTACAGGCATAATGTGTGTGGGAACTATTCAGGCCTCTACAACATTACCCTACAGCCACTACAATTTGTGAGTCCATGTGCTATGGCAGAACCACTCACCACAGCCACAAGGGGGAATACATATTGCACCTGACCATCTGCAACATGTGTACTCACTGTTCCACACCAGAGGTAGACCACCATTGTTGATATCTGACCATACCCACCTTTCCCTGGACATCCATATCCCATCCCCACCCCCAGGCAAAGTTGTCACTGCAAACAAACTGTATTTATCAAAAGAAGACTTTACACTTGTGAAGACTGGGGTGGAAGACTTCAAAGGACCCATGCTGGGGAGTATACAAGCCACTCTGCATAATCCTTGACAATTGCATTCTATGAGCATGTGGAAGGTTTGCATTGATCATGCTATCCCAAATATACCCATGACTGTTCCACAACAGGACACCTGTCAGGTGTACACCAGCCATATATGAGCTGTCCAACAGACAAAGTGAGCTAATACATTGCAGAGCAGTAGCCCACAGAGGGAGGACATCTCTGAACAGTACTGGCACGACACTTCAATCCCTCATAATCATCACGACACAGTGTTGACAGTGAAATTGTCCAGACAATGCAGATAAGGCTCCCCTCAGTCTGTTATTGACGCCCACTTACTGTTAGAGGTCCTCAGCAACCCTCTTCCAGCACACACCAACAACATGGATGTGGCTTAGCAAATTCAAACCCTGGGATCTCCACTCTGTACCTGCTTGACAGAGGCACAGCACACTAGCCTCACACGGTGCCTTATGTGACCTACTTTACAGTGGCACAGTAGCCTACTGTACTGGGGAGGCAGACGCCAAGCACACTCTGGCTAAGCTGTCATTCCCTAGGGCAAACAGCCTAGTGTTGACCTCAACACCCATATGTTTAATTGTCAGATGCACATTATTTGTTGCTGATAGACTGTTTGCAGGTCTTTATTGCCATAGCATTCCCTGTTTGTATGAACAACTTGTGTATCTGTGGAAGATGTTTGCATATGGGATTGATCCACTATATCACGTATGTCTCTGTAGTCATTTAACTGTGTGCACTGGGCAGATTGCTGTGTTGTGGTTGGTTCCTGGAATAACATGTACAAATACCAGATATGTGTGGCCAACTGCTAAACTGAGATTTGACCTAAGTGTGTGAGCATGCCCAGTTCAGCCTTCCCATGGCATGTTGTCTGACATATGTCTCATTTATCCAAGTGTGCGAGCATGCCCAGTGTGAGCTTTCCATATGTTGAACTCTGCAGCCCACCACATTTGTGGATGAGTGTGAACGTCAACAATATCTCCCGTTTATGGTTGTGTGTTGTGTGTCATGTTGTGTAGTTACTGTCCAACTGCTTTGTGTGTGAACACAACAGGGATTATACTGTGCCTGCAGGGTTTGCATAGGATGTTTTGCATACAGTTGTCAACATACCTAACAGTATAGTGTACTGGTTCAGTACTTTCACTGTGGTGGACAGTATCCTGGGCTTTAGTCCTATCACTGCTTTACATTTCCATAGTGAGCACAACAGCCTGGTTAGGGGCCAGTTGTGCACATCTGACCATGTTGCATTATGTTCAGATATGAACTACTTATACCAGGCTTGTCCAACATTGGTAGTGTATTCCACAACATAGGTGTACATTGGCAAACAGTAGCAATGTGCCCTAGGCCATTTCTAATGATAGTCGGAGAGTGTGTTTGTCCTTCAACACACATTGTAAGTGGTGTTTGCCATGACATATGTCATGGTTAGTATACTGTGCCTCCGTCTACCTGTGACATAACAGTGATACCCAGGGTAAACCTACCATCTCCCATCCACTCATCACGATTCCTCTTGAGGAGAATTGATGAGTGACTCTATGGATAACCTGTACTGGGAGTTTACTCATGAGTGGGGGTGGCTTCTGTGTTATGGATCATGCAGTACAGCTTGTCCTATGTATGTCAGTGCTGGGGTTCAGGTCTCTCATGTGCATAGCTCACTGCCATTCAGATTGTACAAGGTGCAGCATGTTCATTGATTCCAGCTTGGACATGGCTTTATACATCAGGCACAGCTTGCCTCTGGGTGGGCAGTATGGCAGTGTGTGGAGCTGCAGTTTGTTTAATCAGGCAACACATGGCATCTGTTCAAGCTCTTTGATACTCCTGGTGAGGTACTGTTGGGGACTTTACAGTTGATGGAGGTGTCTGCTGAGGTACATTCCACAGGGGCTATTGTAGTCAATTGTAATGCTGATGAAGGATGACTGCAGAGCCACAATGACCTCCCTTATCTAGATCTGACAACCTTCATGATTAGGTGGGTATATGGTATGTTTCTGTAAACACTACAGCCACATGTTTGTCCAATGCAGGATATCTATCACCTTGTGTCCCCAGGTCTCTCATTACATGTTAAGTACGTAATGGGTTAACACCTATGTGGTAATTGGTGGGCACTTACTGTATATCCACGGGGTTGACTATACACTTTTCTGCAATTAGCTTGCTGACATGGCTATGGCACCAGTTGTCTGTTTCTATGTGGCCCTTTTGTGGGATGCTTGTGACAGCTGGAGGGTCAGATATGGTGGGCAGTTTGTAGTCCTCTGCATACATGTTCAGACACAGTCCTTCCATGTTGGCCTGTACCTATGGGACATATATACCAAACGAGGGAGGTCCCAGGACCAAGCCTTGTGGGATGCCAGTTATATCTGGTTTGTAGTCTGACATGGCTGCAGCATGTCTGACCATGTCAGTTCTGTCCTTGGTCTGGTTTGCAACCCCTCTACTGACATAGGGGTTTATATTTAAGCTGGTGAGCATATCTATAATGAACACATAGGGTGTTGTATGGAAGCCTTTGCAAGGTCCAGCTACGCTGTGTGGACCACATTGCCCTCATCAATGACCTTAATGACTGTTTCAAATGAGTCAAACATGTTTAGGGGCAGGATCTGCACTTAAGAAACCCACACTGTGTAGGGTCCAGTGTCAGTAGGTCCCCAATATCTTTATGTCTGCGGTACATGCTGATCCTTTCCATAGCTGTGCAGACCAAGCTTCTCAGGATTCTGGGGTGGTAGTTTGCAGTATCCATTCAGGCAACACCTTTGTTGAGAAGGACCACTGTTGTTGTACACTGCTCTTTGGGTACATATCCTGTGGTAAGGCTGACATTGAGCAGTAGTGTGATTTGGCATTCCATTCTTCTTGGAGTCCATGTTGGACTCAGCCCAGGACACCATCTCATACCATTGCTGTTGTGTGTTTTGCTTTGTAGATGCTGGCTGTTACCTCAGCATCTGCAATGTCAGGGGGCCAGCAGTCTGCTGGGATAGACATTTTGCATTCTGGGGGTTTGCACTGCACCTGTCAGGTTGTATGTTGGCAATATGTGTGTGTGTTTGGTATGTTGTTTGTAATATTTGTGTGATTCAGAGCATATCTGTGAATTCCCAACACGGTTCCTACCATCAGTTGAGTAAGCCTTGGGATTATCCTTAGTGTCCTGTACAATTTGTATCTTCATAGGTTCATAGGTTCATACTAGGCTATCCACCCTAGGGCATTTGTAAGCTTAGCCAGAGTGTGTGTGTCTTTCGCCGCCTCTTGCTATGTGAATATTATGGCCATTTATGATTTACTTTACTGTGCCTCTGTCTGGACGTGACACGGTGAAGACCCCCAGTGTACATCTACGATCATCCATCCACTTGGCAAGATTCCTGTTGAAGAGTGTCAGTGAGCGGCTCTGCCTAACATGGAGTGGGATTCTGTTCCAGGGTGTGGGGAGCCTCTGGGTTATGTATCTGTCCCTCCAGCACATCCTATTTCATTATGTGTTGAGGTTGACATCTCTCACTCTCACAGCTCTGATGGCTTTGAGTTTTCTGGGGTGGAGCATGTCCATTACTCCTGTGTTGGACATGGCCTCTTACAACAGACATACAATGCCTCTGTGTAGACAGTATGTGACTGCATTCAGCTGGGGTGTCTACAGCCAGGCAGCATATGACATATATTTGAGACCCTTTATCCTCTTGGTGAGGTACCTTTGAGGTCTTTCTAACTGCTGCAGGTGTCAGGTAAGGTACATCCCAAATGAGGCATTGTACTAGATTATGGGTCTGATAAGAGAGCAGTACAGGGGCACAATGACCTCTGTTGACGTAGATGTGAATCCTTTCATGATACGGTGTCCAATATAGACAGTCTTCCTAGCCACATTGGCAATGTGAGTGTCACATAACAGGTTACTGTCTACTTGTGTCCCTAGGTCCCTGATTACTCCTTCCATACATAATGGTTTACCACCTATGTGGTAATTTGTGAGTACCTTGTTTGGTATTTGGTGGGACATTCATACTGTCCAGTGTCTTCAGGATGGCTGGGTGGGGTTCCTGTGTGTGAGAGTGTGGTCTTTAGCATGCTACAGACTGTACAGCAGTTTTGCCTACAGTTAGGTGCACATGGGTGGTCTCCGATGCTTCGTGCATTGTCAGTTACCTGGACATATGGGTGTCTGTGCTGAATGTGGATACTCCCCTTCCTTTTATGTTTTGGTCCAGGTTTTGGGGCCACAACGCATGATATGAGGTATAACCTGGTAGTGCTGGTGTGCTGTCAGGAGGCTTGCAGCAGGTTTCTGTCATTGCACAGACTTCGATGTTCTCCATACTGGGGAGGGCCTCAGGAGCATGCATATTGCGGTTTACATGTCTGGCATTGGTCAGCATTACCCTTATGTTTCTTACCACTTATGTTTTCTAGGGTGGTGGGTTAGTCTTTTCAGCCTTGCCTATGTAAGGCTCTATGGAGGTGGCAAAAGCCTTATCCAATATCCAGACACCCAGGGGTAACAGGTGCAAGCCATCCCTGGAACAGCAGCATGGCTTATCAAGCATGACATCCCAAGCAGACATACATTAGATCCTCTTGGAATGACAGCAGTAATTGTGCCACTTGTTAAAGCTGATCATTCTGTGTTTGTACTGTGGCATCATTCTTGGTGAGGGTAGGATGCTGCAAACGGTTAGTGTCATACCGGCCTGGAGTACATACTCAGAGAGCTCATCTATGTCTCTTTTCATGTAGTCCAGGGAGGTACATCTCAGGTCATTCACGCCAGCATGGACAATGACTGCATCATATTTCTACTTGCTTTGGGGTGACCTGCGTACTTGTGTTATGTGGCGTATTGTAGCAGCCTACAAGCAGCTTACTGTACCCTTTCCCTTGTTCAGTCTGGTGAGCGGGACAGCAGTGTGTCTGACTATGGAATCACCTATTACAACTGT
This sequence comes from Protopterus annectens, assembly GCF_019279795.1. Classification (NCBI taxonomy): domain Eukaryota; kingdom Metazoa; phylum Chordata; order Ceratodontiformes; family Protopteridae; genus Protopterus; species Protopterus annectens. The sequence goes on along the minus strand of NC_056740.1, from coordinate 517,699,229 downwards.
ATCAGGCATGTTGTTTCTCCTTCTGGCCTGTGACTGTTTGGCACACCAGCTTTGTGTACTATGTGTTGCATGTGCTATGTTTGGAGGTTGTGGTTGCTTGGGGGTCTGCTTTGGAGGCCTCTGTTGTTGTGGTGTGTTTATAATTAGGGCCTCCGGGTATGTTTTTCTGCGTTTATGTCTTTGGTTTGCAGTTGTGATAGGTCTATGTGGGACTGGGTTTGTGGTGTGTGTGTGGTTACCTTCTCCTCCTGACTAGTTTTGACAGTACTGAGTTGAGGGAGCTCAGCCTCTGGTTTGGATAAATGGTTGCATCTCTCACATATATTTGTATTTCTTGGGGGGAGTTGAGGGTTGTCTGTGTACTTGGGGCAGGTGTAACATTGCCTCAGGATTCACAGATTCAACTTGTTGTAGCTGGCCTTAGTGGATTGTATGTGTGGACATATTTTATTGCCATACTACTGATAAGTGATTACTTCCCTTTTCATGTTTGCTCTATCATGTAGTAGCTTCCTCATTCTCTTGCATGGTTTGGTAATGGCTGGAGTCCAGCATGCCAGATGCCTGCGTGTATGGCATTGTGTCTTGTTGCTATTTGTGATTGCATAATCCAAGCATTCCTGGCTGTGTTCATGGAATGCCTGTATAACAGGTTCTGAGGAGTGGCCCATATTTTGCACCTGCACAGGGCCTTTAATGGATTCCACATCAGTTTGGAGGAGTGCAACTTATGCTTTACACATGTTTTTCACTGTGGTTTTCTGGCCAGGGACTGTGGTCAGGATGTGTATATCCAGTGTGATTACTCTATGGTCTGGTCTTACCAGTGAGGGATACACTTCTCATCTTGCCATCCAGTACCCATGTTGCTGATTATCACATCCAGTATGCTTACCCCTCTTGTGGGTGTGGTACGTTGTTCCTGGGCATTTTGGTTTATGGATTCTAGGAACTTTTCTCCTACAGTGTTGGTGCTAGTATAATGCTCCCAGTCTATGTCTGGGTATTTTCAGTCAACCAATATAATGTGGTTTGGGGGGCTTGATATATTCATGTATTCCAACATAGGCCAGGTGCAGTTCCTGGTGTTAGGACAGTAGTCTGTAGCAGGCTATAAACTGGGAAGCAGTTTTAGCCACTGTTACTTGACCATGGCTAGTCCATGCTGCTTCATGTTGTGGTACCAACATGGGGGTGTGGTTATCCTTGACAATTATTGCTAGTCACCCTCCTTTTGTAGCTTGTTCCATGTTTTGAGGCTATACAGCACAGTATGAGGTGTAACCTGGTAGTGTTAGGGTGCTGTTGTGAGCCTTGACCCAGTTTTCTGTTACAGGACAGATATCAACATTCTTCATACTGGGTGAGTTTCACTGCACGCATCTTGCTGTTTAGACTTCTGGCATTGGGTAGCATTACATCTAGGTTCTTATCCCTTGTGGTACCTATGGAGGTGGGTTTGTGTTTTGAGCCTTACCTATTCAGGGCATGCTGTGGGTAACGACAGCCTTTGCCAGTATCCATGAGGCCTGGACTGATAGGTGCACGGCACCCTTAGCAGGTGGAGCATCATGTCCTGCTCAGCATGTCATCCCAGGCTGGCACACATTGGATCCCCTTTGACTAACTGCAATACTTCAGCCAATTATTGCAATTGATCATCCCATCGTCATATTGTTTCATCATGCTTGGTGAGGGTAGGATGTTAGTCAGGGTCCTCAAATGTGCATATACTACATGGTGTTACATTACTTAACACATGGCATTCATGCCTCAGGTGGTGCTGCAGGGCTGCCTCTGTCAGATGCACATATTACACTCCCTGTACATGTTTGAGAGCAGGTTATGTCATTTTAGGCATCCATGTTATTATATGAGTGAGTCAGAGAGGGGTATCTTTCCCAGGGTTCCTACTGAGCCAGTGTATGTGCTATGCGTTGCCTCTTTGCCAAGGCCAGGGCATACTGGGCATGCCTCCTTTTGCCTACTGGGGCAGGCTCAGGTTGTTCCTCCTCTGAGTCACGCTCTGCCTGTGATGGCCTTGGCAATGGTGGGGGGCTGTTTGGCCCGGCCCTATGCTGGTCCTGCTGCAGCTGTTTTCACAAGATCATATTATGTAGCATAGCACATACCATGGCAATTTGGGTACATGTAGTTGGTGAGTACTGCAAGACACCACCAGATGTGTCCAGACACCGGAACCGTGACTTGAGCAGCCCAAACACACGCTCTATTACATTACGTGTTTGTGCGTGTGCCTCATTATGGCATTCCTGTTCAGGTGTGTGTGCGTTTCTGATGGGTGTCATCAGCCATGGCTCCAGTGCATAACCTGCATCCCCCACTAGGTGTCCGTGTGGGATGTCCCCATTGGCAAATGTCTGGTAGAGCTGCGTCAAATGCCAGATATGGGAATCATGGTAGCTCCCAGGGCAGCCAGCACACACATTCATTATTATGCCCTGGGCATCACACACGACCTGGCAGTTGATGGAGGGGAAGCCCTTGCGGTTAATATAGGCCATACCCCGCTCACCGGCTGGTGCTTTGATGCGTATGTGCGTGCAGTCTATTGCACCCACTACCTCAGGGTATTCCGCTATTTGCTGGAAGAGACGCATATTGCTGGCGAATACCTCACGGGCATTGGGGAAATATACATGATCACCGACTGGTGCAGTACCCTGGAGGCTGATGCCTGTCATATCCCCATCATATCACCAGTTGGTCTCTGGAAGGTACCTGTTGCTAGTATTCTTAGGCCAACACATACCTTGGTTTCCACTGGGATGGGTTCCCCTCTGTTGGTTCTGTGTGTGAGGCATGGCCTGCACAGCTCAACAATTTGCTGCAGGAGGTCTCTGTCCACTCTATAGCGCTCTACTATCTCCAGCTCATGTAACCCGTGGTAGGTGACCCTGGGCCTGTACACTCTTCTCTGTCTCCTCACTGTGGGTAGTCTGGCACCATCTGCATTGTCACCACCCTCAACAAGTCGCCTATGTCTCCTTATGACAGCTATGGCAGCCCCTAGCATTTCTGCTCTGAGTTCAGCTTTTTCAGTTTTCACTTCTAATAGCTTACTCCTGTCTTGCAGTGTCTCTTGAGAGAAACATCTTGCACTGCTGTTTGCAGAGTTTTAAGTGCTTGGCTGAGCTACTATTCTGCCTGTGTAATTGCCTGCTTCTAATTGTTTTCACCTGCTAGCTCCAGCAGTATTCCCTGCTAGCTTCCTACTAATTATGTTGCTTCCTTTTTCCTTTCTGTTTCCTCAGGGGGGAGCAACTCGCATACCAGCAGAAACACGCTCACAGTGGCTTACACGCGCGCACACATGCTTACACGGTTCAGAATCTGCTTATTTGGGTTAAAACACGCGCACACCAGCACAAACAGTCTTAGAAGTCTGCCGACATGCTCCCATATGCTCAGTCTGCCTTACACGCGTGCACACTGCCCTACCGGTGCCTCATGGCGCACACACTTGTGCATGCACATCCAGCAAGAAACTTTGGTGTAAGCAACAGTGTACACCTTCCATTTCTTGACTTTCCCATGCTTATCTTGTGGCACTCCTCTTTCCATGATATGTGTCTGACATCTGTCATGTAACACTGACCTCCAATAAACTGCAGTTCTTTCTACCATTCCCCCCCTGTGATGTCACCTATCTCCTGCTCTATTCCTCCCCCTTATGTATCTCTTACACTACTCAGAATGTGCTCATTTGCTATGTGACAGTGTAATTCCGTATCCTAACACTCATTTACATCAGATTGCCTACTAGTGCTTAGTTACATCTCTTAGACTCAGCTTCCCCCCTTAGCAACCACTAAATGGTGGCCATGTTGTTTTGGTCTGCTGGTCCCTGCATTGTAAATCCATGTATTGCATAAAACCCACATTTGTGGGTTTATAACCTTCATTTTTATGTTTTATACAGCGCAACCCGTTTGCGCGGGGCTGCGCTGTGTTTAAACATCAGCGATCGCCGAAAAAAAAAAAAAGAATTATTTTTCATATTTGCATCGGGGTACCTTGCCAATGGCCACATATTTGGCCATTGGCATGCTGCCTGACACATATGCACCCTTTATTGGAGCTGACATGGCTCCATTGTGATTTTTGCCGAAACGTACTCAGTTGTCAACTGAGTACATTTCTGCAGCTAAAACGGCTCTTACACGGGCTGCTTTCTGCTTCGTGGATCGCTACTCTACCTCATTTGCATGCCTTTCAGCTGCAAGTGAGGTATTTAGCATATCCACGCCCAGTCCGTGTAAGAGACGTTTTAGCTGGTCTCTTACACAGAGTTTCGGGCTGTTCCTGGATCGCGAGGCTTGCATGGAGTCTTACACGTCTCTTACACTCTGTGCAAGCCTTCGTGAATCCTGCCCATTGTCTATTAACTTAAATCAAATGAAGATTTATATTTTAGTATTAAAATCAGAGGTATAAAGCAGATGAAGGAGGGTAATAAATGTCTTCTTTATGATATAAACATTCTAAAAATGTCATGTAAACACATTAGCAACTATACAAAGATCAACCCCCGGATATACTAAACCTCTGTGCAGGACTAGCTTAGTCCTGCATGGATGTGCCCGTTTAGGAGCAGGATGGCAGCACGCCATGTACATTAATAAGGTGCACTGCCCAAGCTCATAGGCTTACACAGAGTGTGTAAGAGTGCAGGGGGCATGTCTGAGAGCACAGCTCTCAGAATAAACATGCCTCTGCAATGTAGAACAGCAGAAAGGGGTAAGGAATGAGTGAGACTGCTCATAGGTGTCCGCATATCCCCACCAACAGTCCTCCATGTGTACAACAACAACAGTACATATAAATAAAATGAAGAAACTCTTTTATTTTTTTTTTAAAAATCCGATTAAAGCTAACCGTAGGTGCGCAGGTGTGCCCATCGCTTAGCTACGGTTAAAGCAGCTTAAAAGGCTGAAGAGGAGAACAAAGAAGTTATATGCAAACAAAGCAACAGCGCAATAGTGTAGTGGGCAGAGAATTCACCTTACAAGCAGGTATTCCTGGTTCGAGTCCCACTGCATCACATTCCATTTTCCATGGCAAAGCATGTGATGACCAATATTTCTGTTGCAAAACCCACTAAATAACATATATTTATGAACTAGAGTACTGCAGGAAATGTACATGTGAAGTGTCAGTGTCATAATGAATAAGACACTAGTCAGCAGGTTTAAACACAAATAAGCATATTTAAGCACGTTTGAGCGGGGGCAAGCAATGCCTACACTGGCTTAGCAATTCTGAAGCAGACTAGCAGTGCTTATCATCCTGCAAACCTGCTTACAAGTGCTAAAAAGTGCCTTTATCACTCTATATCCAATGGCCCCTGTTCTGCCCATCAGCATTCATGCAGGTCTCAAACCCATGACCCTATATATCATAATCCCAGCAGTTAGCCACCAAGCCATCACAGAAGTACAAAAGAATGAGATAGTAGTAAACATGTCCTCACCATAATATAACCAAACTGAACCTGTGAAAGGCATCAGTGTACAGTCATATGTGCCGTAACCCACTGCATAACATAAATATATGAATTGGAGTACAGCAGTAAGCCCAGAAGTGAGGTATAATTGTAATAGAGTGTCGAAGTCCCCAATAAAACATAAGGACCTCACAGAGTGTACGTACACATCAATCAGGGATACCAGGCATACATATAAGGTGTAATGAATAATAACACAATGCCAAAAAGGCATTATAATGAATGTGTAATGTAGGCAACGCTAAGCATTCACAGGCCAGCTTAGGAGGTGTGTGCAATGTGTAGACCAGCTAACTCTTTGTGGCCAGTGGCATACTCCTTTAAACAATGCCAGCCTTAGGTGAGCAGGTTTGCCCATAGCTTAGCCTTTTCAAAACCAGCCAATCATGAAAAAGTGTGGGAAATCAGTCCTACTTAAACTCAAGAGGCAGGAATACAGCTCATAACTGGTTGTAGATCCCCCTTGCAGGCACTATGGCAGTAAGGGGAGAAGGATTACGCTTCCAAGTGCAGCGCTGGTGCATCCAGTAGTCCCAAGGTCATGGCAGGACTCCTAGTTAAAGACCATGCAGAGACTACTGCAGAGCCAGTATCAGAGCTCCCAATATAAGGTTGAGGCCTGGGACTGTCTCACCCATGACCTTACCAGTGCCACTGGCATACCCCAAACTGGTGAGCAGGTCAAGCACCAATATGTCGATCTGAAGCAGCAGAAGGGGTACCTCTTGGAGGAGTGGTTCCAGAGGCTAGAGCATCAGGAGATGTTCCAGCCGTGTGTAAGTATCACCCCAGTATGTGTGTAATAAGTGCCAGCTGAGGTATATCATGGATAGTTATGGCTAAATATTCCTCTTATGTCCCCCACAGCTGCAACGGGAGGCCCACATCTGCTGCCTGGCACGGTTGCAATGCGAGGCAGGTCAGTAATACTCATGCTTTTACTGTCATAGGAAATAAAAATAAAAGTAGTAGTAAATTAATTGCTAGTATAAAACCTGTATTGTTCAAGGCAAGTACTGCATACACTAGAGAATATGGCAGGAAGTCTCATATTGTTTTCATGGCAATAAAAGTGTAATATCCTGACAAAACAGGTCTAACTGCTGGACTGCACGTGTGTATTCTGGTATCATATGGTAATGTAGATTTGCAGTCATGTAATAGTACTGTAGTATTAAGCACTGTTACCCATGCCATGCACCATAAATTGAATGTATAGGAATGCCTGTATATGACAGGTGTAATCCCCAGAGGGCATTTAGTACAACTGAGAGACACATAGACAGTAAACAGGGAAAATGCAGACAACAAAAAACAAGTAGCGCATGCAACTGAAATGTGAACTGTTGCCTTTTTAGCACACAGAGCCACGGTTCGAATCCTGCCAGTGGTAGTAGTCTGCATACAAAATCATACCCCACAACTGTACAGATATGTCCAGAATGTCCAGTAAAGTGGCCCATATCTGGGTCCTATCAACTTGTCCCCCTGGGAAATGAGTGGGATGATCCCACATGTATAGGCAGCAAACAGGAAATACAACTGATTGACACACCTCTATGACAACAAACCTGGCACACTTGCAAATCCCCAATACCTTATGTGACTAAGAAGCCACGTATGTCCCATTTACACCCCAACTTGTTAAGTTGTGGTCAGAGTGTGTACAGTAACAGAGTGAGATGTGTGTGCATAATAGTAATGTGGAACCTGGTACTGTGTGTGAGAATATTCAGGTAGTGCTAATAAACATTCCTCCCACAGGTCTGTCAGATACCAACATTGTGCCCAGAAATACAAGAATGATCTGCAAGGTCTCTGAATAATGAGGGCACATCACTGTCGCCCACACTGTCCAACAAAATATGACTGTCTAGGAATTCTGTATGAGTGTTGTTATACAAGGTTAGAATGCATAAGCACAGGGGATTAATAAGACAGAAAGCAGATTGGAGATATACAGCGATATCAATATAGCAAACACAACTGCGATGGGCCGTGTTTAAGTTGTAGCAGACACAGCCATGATCTGAATCCTAGGAGTGGAATTAGACTGCATACAAATTCATACCACCACAACTGTACACATGAGGCCAGAATGTCTAGTATATGTGCCCATATCTGCTGCCTGTCACCCTGTCCCCCTGATAAGTCTGTGGGATGATCCCAGATATGTAGCCAGCAAACAGGGAATACAAGTGATTGTCAACCATCATGAGAACACACCTGTCACTGTAGCAACCCCCAAAACTGTTAGGAGATTAATATTTCAGGTATTGCCTAGCTACACTCCCATGTTGTCAAGCTGTGACCAGAGTGTGTAGAGTAACACAGTGAGATGTATGTGCATAATACTAATGTGTAATCTGGAACCTTGTGTGGCAAGTCAGGTAGTGCTAACAAAATTTTGCTCAGCTCTTATAAGGAAACAATAACTAACTAAAGCACTACACCCTCCTTGACTTCTCATAAGTATTAGGCTCCCGATTGGTCCTTCCTGATCAAGTGAAAAATCAGTTCCCTTCCCTAATCTGATCAGTAAAAAAACAGTTCCCTATACTAATCTGGTATGTCCAAGGGTCAGTTTCAAGGTTACTCTCCAGTCCAGCTGGTGAATCTGGGAACTTTGAGGCAATGTTACAATTGCCTTATGTACACAGACAACCCTCTCCTCCTTCCAACAAACTCTAATACATGTGAGAGATGCAGTTACACAGCCAAACTGGAGGCAGAGCTCTCTCAACCCAAGACTGGCACAGTCAGGCAGGAGGAAAAGGTAACCACCCACACCACAAATCCAGTCTCACACAGACCTATTGCATCTGCATACCCAACACATAAACACACAAAAACATACTTGGAGGACCTAAATTAAAATCTGCCTAAACAGCAAATACCTCCTAAGCAGATATCCAAGCAACAGCCACCCCTCAACAATACCCATGAATCACATATCTCACAAAATCAGTGTGCCTCACATTCACAGCCCTTAAGGCCAAACAACACACCAAATACACTTGTTATAGGGGACTCTATTGTCCGGCACACTGACGTCCCACTCAGCAGACTGAAGAAGGAGAAGGTCACTGTAAGCTGCCTGTCGGGTGCCAGGATCCGCCACATAATGCAAGCACTCAGGTCACTCCAAAGCAAGTACAAGTATGACTCCATCATTGTCCATGCTGGAGTGAATGACCTGAGATGTACCTCCCTGGACTACATGAAAAGAGACATAGAGGAGCTCTCTGACCATGTAGCCCAGGCTGGTATAACCCTGACCTTGAGTAGCCTCTTGCCCTCACCAAGAATGATGCCACAGTATAAAGACAAAATGATGAGTTTCAACCATTGGCTAAAGTATTGGTTTCATTCAAAGGGGATCCATGTCTGTCAGCCTGGGATGACATGCTCGACAAGTCACGTTGCTTCGCTAGGAACGGCTTGCACCTGTCACCCTTAGGCTTTCGTATACTGGCCAAGGCTCTTGCCACCCCTATAGTGCCTTTTTTAGGCAAGGCTCAAAGGACAAACCCACCTCCATAGACAACCCAAGGATAAAAAAACTAAAGGTAATGCTACTCAATGCCAGAAGTCTAAATCTCAAGATGCACGCACTCGAGGCTCTCCTCAGTATGGAGAAAATCGATGTCTGTGCAGTAACAGAAACCTGGTTCAAGGCTCCTGAGAGCACCCCAGCACTACCAGGTTATAACTCATACCATGCGTTTCGGCCCCAAAACTCGGACCGAAGCACAAAAGGAGGGGGAGTATCTATATTCATCAAAGATACCTACACCTCCAGGTTAGTGGCACTGTACGAAGTATCGGAAACCATCCGTATGCAACTAACAGTGGGCAAAACTGCCTTTCAGTTTGTAGCCTGCTACAGAACACCCTCCCTATTACAGGAACCCCACTTGGCATTCCTGAGAACACTGGAGAATATGAAGGTCTCTCCAAACACTATGTTATTCGGTGACTTCAACTACCCAAGCATTGACTGGGAAAACTACTCAAGCCCAAACACCCTCGCCCAACGGTTCCTTGAATTTATAAACTTTAATGCAATGGAACAACTGGTCACCACTCCCACAAGAGGGAACAACATATTGGACCTGGTCATCACCAACATGGGGACTCTATGTTCCACACCAGAGGTAAACCCTCATTGGTAAGATCAGACCATAAACAAATTTCTCTGGACATCCATATATCGTCCCCACCCCCAGCCAAGGAAATCACAGTAAAGAATTTCTCAAAAGCCAACTTTGCACTTCTCAAGACTGAGGTGGAATCCTTCAAAGCCCCTGGGCCAGAGGATAATACAGCCCAATCCGCAGAATCCTTTACAAATGCATTCTATGAGCACCTGCAGGAATGCATGGATCGTGCTATCCCAAATAAAACCAAGACTCACTCCTCCAAAAACAGGAGACCGGTCTGGTGGACCCTGGCCATAAATAAGCTATACAACAGAAGAAGGAAGCTACTACATGACAGAGCAAAATCCCAAAAAGGGAAGGCATCTCTGATCAGTATTAGCAAGAAAGTTCGATCCCTCATAAAATCATCAAAGGCCAGCTTCGAAAGAAAAATTGCCCTAGACACTAAAGATAATCACAAGACAAGTTATGTCAGGAACATGGGCGGAAACTCCCAGATATGCTCTGAATTGTTGCATAACGGTACAAAATATACCGAACATACAGACATAGCCAACATCCTGGCGGACAGATTCAGCGCAAACTTCTCCCCCCCTTCCCCCCCAACGGAGCAAATGCCTTTCCCAACTGAATGTAACCTCCCTGACATCACAGATGCACAGGTGAAAGCTGCCCTCTCCAAAGCAAAAAACACAGCATCTATGGGATCGGATGGTGTCCCAGGCTGTGTCTTACACGAGCTCCAAGAAGAACTGAACCCTCACATTAAGTCACTGTTCAAACTTAGCCTTACTACAGGATATGTACCCAAAGAATGGCATACAGCCACAGTGGTCCCACTCCACAAAGGTGGTGCCACAATGGACCCCGGAAACTATCGCTCCATAAGCCTGACTAGTCTGGTCTGTAAAGCTATGGAGCGTATTATCATGGAACTCATAAACAAAGACATTGGGAGCCTCCAGACACTGGACCCTACCCAATTTGGCTTTGTTAAGGGCAGATCTTGCCTCTTAAACCTAGTTGATTTCTTTGAAACAGTTACCAAAGCCATAGATGAGGGCAAGGTAGTCCACACAGCCTACCTGGACCTTGCAAAAGCCTTCGACACAATACCCCACTCGGGCATCATAAATAAGCTTACCAGCTTAAATATCAACCCTTATATCACAAGATGGGTTACAAACTGGCTCAGAGATAGAACCCACATGGTCAGAATTGCAGGTGCCATGTCCGAATCCAAACCAGTTACAAGTGGTGTCCCACAGGGCTCAGTTCTGGGACCTCTCGTGTTTGGTATATACTTCTCTGAGGTTCGGGCTAACACGGGGGGATTATGGCTGACAAAGTTCGCAGATGACTGCAAACTGGGGGCCATAATCGAATCTCCAGCTGACACAAGCATCCTCCAAAAGGGTCTCACAGAAATGGATGCTTGGTGCCAGAGCCACGGCCTCAACCTAAATGCTAAAACGTGCATAGTGATCCCCTTTGGGAAAAACAAGGTACCCACAAATTACCACATAAGTGCTAATCCATTAAGTACAGAAGAAGCAATTAGAGATTTGGGGACCAACGTAGATAGTAATCTCTCCTTTTATAATCACGTTGCCAAAGTGGTTAGAAAGACCTTCTATATAGCCCACCTTATCATGAAAGGGTCCGCATCTAGATCAAGAGAGGTCATTGTGCCCCTCTACTCGTCACTCATCAGGCCCATAATTGAATACAATGCCCCTTTTGGGATGTACCTTACCCGACACCTGCAGCAACTGGAGAGACCCCAAAAGTACCTCACCAAGAGGATCATGGGCTACAAACAGATGCCCTATGCAGCTCGACTAAAGAAACTCCAGCTCTACTCAGTTGCTTACCGCCTACTCAGAGGCGATCTATGCCTGATGTACAAAGCCATGTCAAACCCAGAATTAATGGGCATGCTCCACCTCAAAAAATCCAAGTCCGTTAGAGCCACACACTCCAGGGACCTAAACCTCAGCACAAAAATAAATAGGACATGCTGGAGGGACAGATTCATTTCCCAGAGGCTCCCCTCACTCTGAAATAGAATCCCAATTCATGTTAGACATAGCCCCTTGCTGACCCTCTTCAAGCGAAACCTGGACGCGTGGATGGGAAATCGCAAATTCACCCCTGGGATCTCTTCTGTGTCCCTGCTAGACAGAGGCACAGTAAACTAATCTTAAAAGGGTACCTTCTGTGACCTACTTTACAGAGGCACAGTAGGCTAATCTAATAGGGAGGCGGAAGCCAAATAAACTCTGGCTAGGCTTATAAATGCCCTAGGGCAGATAGCCTAGTATCTACCTATGAACCTATGAACCTATTACTCCCACAGGTACGTTGGATACGAACACTGTGCTGAGAAATACAGACCAGTATAACCTGTACTGGTACCATCCACCCTGGTATTGTAAGGGATTGTGAGTGTTGCAGTTTCTTTGAATAATAAAGTATCACTGGTCACCACCCACACTGTGCTACATAATATAACTGTGTAGGAAAGCATGTATATGTGTGTATCAGGTCACTAAAGGTGGAAAAGGGCCATATTCTAGATATGTCCAGGCACACCAGCATGTGCTCAACACATGGCCAGTGTTTGTGCTGAAAGAGTTGGATAGCATAGTGCAAAACATCAACCCAGAATCCGGGAGTATGTGTACAAACAGATAGTCAGTGTTAACAAACATTCCCTCCACAGGTATACCAGGTAAGAGGTGTATTATGCAGGTAAAACTTGTTCATGTGTAATATTGAATTATTCCAACATTGTTGGCATGGTGCCATCAACGTACCTGCAAGCTGTTCTTATTACCACTGTGGTCTCATATATGCATGTATTTTGTTTGCTATGCAACTGTTCCATATCTGGTGTCTGGGTTAATGGGAATATCTATGCATACTGTTACACCTAACCCTGGAATGTGTTGACTATTACTAACCTATATTACTAACCCATATAAGATGTTGAAATTTAAAAACTATAGCACGCTTGGGAAGGCCGGTCCCAGCAGACCCACCTGTCCCACCTCAGCTGGCTGAGGCACCGGGCACCAGCATTCCTGGGGCCCAACCCCACATCTCCCTATTCATTGGTCCTGCACCACCTTTGGGTGGAACCGCCTCAGGGGATGGGGCACCCCCCCTGGGAGTGGGAGTGGACAGGCACCTGTCACTCATCACCACGTCGGTGCGTAGAGTGATCAACGAGCAGGTAGGTGATCTTCTACGCCAGCTCGAGGGCCACATACTGTGATTAGAGAGTCAGCCTGGCTCTGCAGCTCAGCCACAGCACAGCCACCTTTGGGGCTGTGAGGGTGCAGTGGTGACTGCCCATAGGTGGGGACCTCAGTCCCACTGTTACTATTAGGGAGCTTATGGGCTTCCAATATCCCAACACCCCTCCCCATCAAGGTGTTTACCCCCACCACATGTTTCATATAGCACCCCTGTATGCATCTTGTGTGTCTTGTCTGTTAACCTACCCAACCTACCTCCCCAAATATACCTACTACCCCTTCCCCACATCCCACTCTCACCTGAAAAAAAAAGGCAATCTGTTCCCACAAAAAAATCACGCCCCATACATAGCTGTCCATTTCGCACACATGTCCACTGGACACATGTAATCTTGTCTAATTGGCAGCGCAAATTATTATTGTTGTTCTCACCCCTCTACCAGGGATTTGAGTGTCCAAATCTACCTCCAAATTCAGTGAATATGCACAGCTGTTGCAGTAGAAGAAATGGGCAGCTATGGAACTTCCCTACACCCTTCCTGCACATCCCTAGCTATTTTCCAAACTGTCTTTCCCTCTTTGTGCCCCTTTTTCACCACTTTCCTATCAACCCCTTTTTCTTTTCTTTTAAAGAAATAAGCACGGGGGTAAGTGGGAGTAGACACTTTTAAGCAGCAGTAAGCAGGTCTAAGCCTGTTTGCACAAGGGTAAGCACTACCTACACAGACTAAGCAATTTAGAAGCTGAGTATAAGAAACTATAACCGGAGGTTAGCAGTGCTTACCTCTGCGCAAACACATGCAAACCCACTTACAAATGCTTTAAAGTGCCTTAATCACTCTGTATCCAACAGCCTGTGTTCTGCCCAGCAACAAAATAAACAGCCTCAGCAAGGCTTGAACCCAGGATGCTACACACCATAGGCAAAGTGATTTACCACTATGCCATGCCCGATGTTTTCAGAAACATATCATCCAACCAAGTCATGCAATAGTACAGAGAATATATACCAACATCTAGATGTATGTGTGTGTGTGCGTGCGTGTGTGTGTGTGTGTGTGTGTGTGTGTGTGTGTGTGTGTGTGTGTGTGTGTGTGTGTGTGTAAATATATTAATATCTAAACAGATACAACATATCTATATCTATATATGTGTATATATATATATATATATATATATATATATATATATACATTTATAAATACATATATATATATATATATATATATATACATATGTCTGAACATATATACATGCAAATGCCTACATTGATATATATATATATACATATGTCTACACCTATATGTCTACATATACACAGCAAGTTACATATATGTAAGCAGATATATATCTATGTAGGCATATACAGACATAGAATCACGTTCAATTCCACCCAGAAGGAAAAGTCGCTGTTAAACAATAATACGACCTTCATTGAAAGCTCATAACACACATAGACTTCGTAACAGCAACATTACTAAACGAAAAATAATACATTTCCAGCAATAAACTAAAAGGAGAGTTCAGCGTGTTACTGATTAAGTGCTTTCATCCACCATACTGTGGATTTCATCAGGATCAATTAATTAATTAACTAAACCTTTTTAAAGAATTTTTGGCACCAAACTCCATTCAAACAATACATAGCAAGTGTCTATATATAATATAATATAATATAATACATAATAAATGCACATTACAATCAAACTATACTATCAAAAACTGTTTGACTTATGAAAACTAAAAAACACTAAAATGTTCTTTGCCTCATTGTGTTGCATTACATACGTTCTATTCATTCAGGCTTCACTGGGGGTATGCTTTAAAACAAAGTGCCCGATCACTAATTAAAAGAAGAAATGTTTTCTAAAAAACAATAAATATTAAAAAATGTAAAAAATGTAACTTCAATCTGAAGTTGATTAATGAAGATATATGTGTGTGTAATCTATACATAAAAAGGTATGCATATATACAATGTATAGGAAATATATATCGAATATATAATATATGTAAATGTATGTGTAAAATGTAAAAGTATTGTATAGGACAATGTAAAAAAAGTGAAAAAAGTAAATGTATATAAAAAAAAAAAATATATATATATATATATATATATATATATATATATATATAATTTTTTTATATAAAAATTGTGTATGAAAGTTCATTCCTTAAGGGAAAACTCTATAATTGGAAGTGTGTATACTAATAAAACTAAATAAAATTAAATTTCCTCCTTCATAGTATTTGTATCTAACTATCCCTTAGTCCTTGAATGTATCACTCAACTCAAACAAGGGAATTATAAAGCAAGGATGATTGAAATAAAAAATATAATAAAATATATTGTGATATGTAAAGAGTATACTACTAACCCTATCTGTTATAACATCTTTTGTAAAATTGGTTTGATACTTATATATTCGTTTAATCCAGGTAAGGTAGATGCATCCGTCAATATTTGCCATTTTACCTCCTTTTCAGATAATAGCGCCTTCATATTACCTCCCCTAGTACTTGTTTGTACTTTATCAATGATCGCAAATTTAAAACTATGACTACTGTCAGTAGCTTCTATTTGCCTAAATAATGCATTTTTACTATCTTTTCTCTTAATAGCATATAGATGTTCATATATCCTTCTCTTAAATAATCGTTCTGTCTTACCTATATAGAAGTGTTTGCAAGTCTGGCATATAGCCATATATATAATATACTTAGTATTGTAATTACCCCTTCTGAATGTTATTCTACTTCCATTAATATTCTCTAAAGTTAGAGTTTCATCCTCATAATGTATACTGACAATATCTGCAGCAACCACATTTATTCGTGCCTGTGTCCTTGGTGCCTTTTCCTTCAAATCTGTTGTTTCTTTCAAATATATGCTTTAAATTTGTCCCCATTTTGTACACAAAAATTGGGGCATCTCCCACTAATTTTTTTACAGTCTCATCTGTCATTAGTAAATCCCAGTATCTTCTTAATATCTGTTTAATGAACGTCACCTGTGGACTATATTCCAAGATACAACCTCTTTTAAAATGCATTCCACTTTCCTCTGGATTGATTTTGTTATTCACATATTTACCTAGTACTGGGTAAAATTTCTTTCCCCATTCTCCTATAACATATTCTTTAACTTCCTGCATGAGTTTAATGGGATATCCTCTGTTTTTAAACAATCCACTGATGTATTTCAATTCTTCCAACATTTCACAATATTCAGAAGTCATTCTAGCAGCTCTTATACATTGACCCTTGAATATGCTTTTTTTTGTCTTTAGTGGATGATTACTAGAAAATTCTAAATAGTTATTAGAGGAAGTGCTTTTTCTATATATACGGGAATAACCCCCCCCCCTCCTTACATGATATATATGTGTCTAAATACGCTATACCTTTGGTGCTATAATTTGAGGTAAATTTTAAATATTGACTAGTATTATTTAGGTATCTGATGAACTCTTCAATCATTTCTATGGGTCCATCCCATAAAATAAATATATCAGCTAAAAATCTTGTATAATACCTGATATATCTATAATAATCACTCTTGAATAATTTCTCGGATTCCCACTCTAACATGACCATATTAGCATATATTGGAGCACAGGAGGCCCCCGTAGTGACACCTTGTGTCTGTAATACTCGCCCTCAAAATATATATAATTGTGCTCCAATATAATGGTCATCATCTCCATAATAAAATTAAAACGATCCCCCTTTAAATTAGAATAGCATCTAATACTATCATAAAAACTGTCCAATCCTTCACTCTTAGGGATACACGAAAAAAGATCCATCACATCTATGGTAATAAAAATTAATCCATCCTTCCATAAGTCAGAAGTCAAATTACCCAAAAAGTTCCAGGAATCTTTTATTATGTGAGGTATTTTATTGTATATGTGCTTCAACCAGATGTCAATGGCTTGTGCCATAGGGAAGGTTTTAGATCTACTTCCAGATATATTTGGATGAAAAGGTGGGTTTGTTATGTTTTTGTGAACTTTGGGAATCCCCACAATTGCGGCTAAAGTAGGATGGTCCACTGTCAAAAAGTTGTGTATTCCTATATCAACCCTGCCATCTAACAATACTTCCTCAAGGAACATATCTATCTGTCTGTATCCTATGTTTATCTCATTCAGTGATATGGATGTGTAATTACCTGATTCCACTAAAATGTCATCCACCGGCTATTGCGGTTATCCGTTTGAAATACACCAAGTTGGCTGGGCCCCATCGCCCAGAAAGTGGTCAGCAACTGGAGGCGCATACCTTTATAGTGGGAATCTATGGCTCCATGCCGACGTTCAATGCACAAAGCTCTTAAATGCTTACTTGCACAAGAGGGCCTGAATATGGGATACTAGATCATAGATAAGGCAACACATTTTTCCTTCTCTCTTACACATTCACAGTTCCATGGATAACCTGGTACCATCTTGAATGGAATTACTTTATGTTTCTAGGTTACTGGGACTAACACACTGAGAGCCCTTGCAGTTGTGAGTCAGACCATCTTACGAATAGTACTCAGAAATGCCTGAATGTACAGACCTCAGACCCCAGAATTGTCAATAGCTGGTTCAGGTAACAAGTCTTGCGTAAGAACATATGGGCAGGATCTTTGGGAGCCCAAATGGTAATAGTGAAAACTAGTCTAATTCAATGGTCGAGGGACATGGGTTAATGCAACAAGCACTTGGGAATTGACTTTGTTGAATGTGAGGAGGCTTTCCCGCAGAGCACGTGTCGTCAGTGGGTTGCCATGTGAAATGGGGTCCGGAATTCGGGCTAGAAGGTGCTAATTTTCTTACCAAGAATACTTGGGT
Source organism: Protopterus annectens (assembly GCF_019279795.1). Lineage (NCBI taxonomy): Eukaryota > Metazoa > Chordata > Ceratodontiformes > Protopteridae > Protopterus > Protopterus annectens. Next base: position 517,681,432 of record NC_056740.1, on the reverse strand, counting down.
TGAGCTGAAATAAAAGCTACATTGGTCATAAGTGTAGGGTTAGGTACAGGGTGGATTCCACCAGTAACTGACTGTTTTCATGGAGACCCTCATAATTCGGGTACTTGTTCAGTGGAATTTAAAGGTGGTCGGCAGTTGTATCGCAGAGCTGGATTAGGGGAGGTAATGTCAGCAGGTTTTTAAAGGAATTGCATTCAATTGTTGCAATAACTTTTCACCGAGTATCCAACAAGTGCATTTGGTAGAGAGATTGGGAAAATATGCAGCGATACACTTTGCCACGTCTTGGGTCAACCCCAATAAAATTCATATTTCAGCATTTACCGCTGGGTGAGGCAGATAGAGACTTTCCCATATAGGGACATGGTTGCTGTCCCTATCCCTTCCATTAGAATCAAACCCTGTGGCATATAATGCCCAAATGTTAAGAGATTTTACACTAACTAGATCCATGCGTTGTGCCTGAAACCCAGGTCTATAGTTGTCAATGCCAACTATAATTCCCAAATTGATGCGATGTCACCTTTGCTACCCTCGTTGGCTGGTGCTCCCTCCTGGTTAGGTCGCCAAAGGCCATAAAAGTCATAGCAGGGAACTCCTTCAGCTTTCACCTAAAGCATGATCTGCACTCCAGTCCATAAAGAAATCCCTTGAACGTCCGCGCTGCACCAAAAATTATCCATCGCTAATCTGCACCCTCAAGCTTCTGGCTCTTCATGTATCAGGAATGTCAGATCACGTTAACTAATGCTTAACCCGCATTCATCAACATTCATAGGGGACTTAATAGCTGGATCTCAGTCGAGACGCCTAACCAATTAATCCTCATGAGCCTAACTGTCCAACAAACTTGAGGTACAATAATGCCAGGCCATAGTCAAGTTTGCCTGGGCTTCAGTCACAAATATCGCAGTCCCCTCTATTCTCAAACAGTCATATTGGGGCTTGTGCCTGCAGATCCTTTTTACAAAATTAAGGTCGCATGGATGACCAGGTCTGCTAACGGGTTGGGCCATCCATAAAAGGGAGGTTGAGAAGACCTACCCTGTCACTACTAAACTATAATTTCCCTACTGAAGTATAGGAATTAGCAATAATATCTCTGAACTAGCATAGACAAAATCTGAATTCCAGCTAGGATAGTCAGATCGCGGCAGCATACCTTCTATTGTAGGACCCTAGTGGGTTCAATCTCTACCACCAGGTCCGTGAGCTATTTAAACTGAGTAGCTCTACTTTACGAGTGGGGTAGTTCTGAAAGAGACTTGCTTGGTTCCAATCATCTTGAGAGTTCTTAACTCTGCACTCTATATAGGAGGTTACCAATGACCAGAAAAATTTCCGAGTGATATTTTCTGTTACTGTTAAATTTTGCAAAAGTCCCTGATTCCAGAAACCACTGTCTAAGGGTAGAGGTTTTCAGCTACAAACCTCAATTTACTACCTTCCACATGCTCAGTTCCAGGGTAGTGCAAGTTGGGTAATTCATTCCGGATTTTTTTCAAAAAGAGTTTATTTAATGGCCCAGTAGTAACCAGGTATTAAATTAGAAGCATTTTGGCCGTCAGTAATGGCTACAGCTTAATGTCATAATTTTCATCCCATGTACTGAGAATATTAGTGGGAATAGTGGCCCCATTATGAGGTATGTCCATTAAGAAAATCTTAGTTCACACTGGATAAGTGGTGTCAACTCTAACAATGCTGGTACAATGCTTCCTGTTCCCCATTGAGACATCTCTTACACGTTTTTCAGCAATAAAGTACGCAAATTGGAGATCCTCTGGCAATTCCTGATTTTGCACTCTGTAGGAGAAGCATAGTTCGGAACTGCTTACAGATGATACATAAATAACGTAACCTGGTCACAGAGCATGGACGATCTTTGTATGCCCAGGTAGTAGACTCCCAAGATTCAGCCACGTTGAGATGGGGTTGACAAACGTTCGGTAGTACAAACAAGGGCACCCCTATGGCTTTGTCAGCATACTTGTTATTCGGACAGTTAAACATAAGGGTTTATTTCACTTGACTCTGTAATCAGGGTAGAGGTAATTTATCAAGAAAAACCTCTAGTTACTCCTTGGTTAGCGGTAAAAAGAAGCAGGATGCCTTTTAAATGCTGAGGAGCCTGGGTTTTTACAACGCTTTGTACATTGGGGCCAATTTTGGACCATATCACCCTGTGTTGAGAGCCTGTCCCACTTATTTTGTACATTTGAGCCCGACCAAACCAGGATAAAAGGGCCTTCCCGTATTGAACTCCCTATGGAGGGAGCTTTTCCCGAACTTGCCGATGGCCATATTATTGGCATGCACAAACTTCACCCCTTCCAAATCATTAGCCTGTTTTAAAGGCTGGAATCAGGGAATGTGCCCTGACCAATTACGGGAACGGTGGACTGATCTTTTTCCCAGCCATGGCTACAAATTTAGCGCATTGCAGGCTTTTGGAAACATTACTGTTGCGCATGTTGGGCATCATGAGATTTACCATGTCGCCTTTAAGAACTAATGAAGGTAGCTAAAGAAAAAATCAATAGGCCCCGGTCCGGGAGATTTCACCCCTTATCAGTATTGGGGACAAAATGTGTTAAAAAAACAGGTAGTTCTTAGCCAAGTTAGTAAAATCTGCACGGGTTTTACTCAGCACTTAGGGAGCTCTGTGCAATACGATGATAAGTTCATACTTCACACCTTAGAATCACAAGTCAATGGACAATCCTCATGTAGACTTAAGTAGACTAATTGATTTCTACAAATTAGAAGGGGCTACAAATTTCAATTTGTCACAATCTTGCGCTTAGAAAATTGGGGCTTCATTAAGTAACTTTAGCCAGACAGTACTGTCAAGAAGTTTCTCTGCTGCTTCACACTGAGGGTGGTAGGTTTAAAGGGATCGCCCTTTGGTCTTTGCAACAAATGATATGCCAGCTTCAAACCTCTCCAAAACTTTGGAGGAGGTTTCCCATGTAAGTGCTTTCGACTTGGAGCGGAAGGTAAACATAGGCTACTGTTAGAACATGTTAGGTGCTTCTGAAGCCCTATTGCCCAGGCAAGTTGAGTCTCTTGCGTAGCCAGGAAATGTTTACGTGCCTGATTGGAATTTGATCCCAAAATCGTTTTCATCGCAAATTATAGTCAGGGAATTGGGTTAAACGATGTTGCATTACCCACATGTATCAACTCACAAGTTGGTCTTCCTCCCAGATTAAGGCGCAGGTGGGCGTAAAAACCTCCAGGAGCTGGCACTCTAGAGTAGTTTCTCCTACCAAAATTACCACAACCCTGGAAGTACCACGTTCTAAGTCTGACCATACTTGCTTCAGAAGAGCAAAAGTATTCTAGACGCAAATGTAAATAGTCAACAATATTTCCAGGCGAAAGACGCAATCTGGGTTACCTCTAGACAGAGGCCTTTTCTACTATGACATTAACCCTGCCCATTAAGACCCTATGCACAGTAGACCCAGCAATACTCACCCAAAAAACGATGTCCACACCTTCTGTGAGAAACTTCGTAAGATATTTTTGTAGACTATATCCCATTGCTAATTCCGAGGATCTATTTGAACATCAAGTACGGGTGCCTGTCAGTGCCTCAGTTTTTTTATCCCAATAATATTTTGTTACTGAATATTCAGCCGAATGCATGGTTAAGGAAAACACTTGGACCCAAGGTAACCCAAGGTTCAAGACAATGCACTTTAAGGTTTCTATCCAGGGAAAATGTGTCCCTTGAATGGATCCCCAATAGCAACAGGGCATTATACTTGGACACACACACATTACTCCATGCTAGAATGTAAATTGGCTTAATTTAGCCAGGTAATACTCAAGCAAATTATAACTAAAGCACTACATATGTGGTCTTTTGGATATAGTTATATCTATAAATCTAATTATAGATCATCTTACTTATTTTATTATTAACTTTGGTGCCGTAGGCTCATGGTAATAGATCATGTATCAACAACTCCAGCCGTACTTAGGTTTATGCTCACATCACATGTCTAATGCTAACTATTTGGTAATCGCTCAAAGACTCGAAAAGCACACAGATTGAATTTATTTAGTTCCCTTTAACCTCTTCCCACAATGTTGCTATGTTAAAGTACTGACAAAATTAAACGATAGAGAAAAATTTTCTAACTCTGATTTCTTTGGGACTATTGACCAGCAGCTTTTCAAAGTCTTTGGACGGTAGATGGACACTCTTCAAGTGATCACCCAAGAGTATGGATGACTGTGGGAATTGCAGGACTCTTTTTAACAAAGAAGGAATGCTATGCTCGTTCAAGTAACAAACAATAAATATAAAAATGGCACTTCTACGCTAGCACGACCCATTTGTGCAACGACTCTTCTAGAGTGCACCTGTAAGGCCATCCCTAAGAGCTTAAAAATCCTGATTAAATATATGGGTAGCTGTTTCAATTAAAGTAAACTGCATAAATGAGGCTATAAAATTACTTGGTTAAAGTAGCAACTATATGGCAGGATTCACGAAGCCTCCGTGTAAGAGTTATAACTCATACACGGAGGTTGCAGTTAAACGGAGGATGTCAGCATGCTCTGCATATTAATGAGAGCATGCTGAATCACACGAAGGCCAACACGGTCCATGTAAGACAGTAGGGGGCGTGTCCGTAGGGCCGAGCCCTGTAAGCGACACGCCCCCAGAAGAGGAAAAGTACCCAAAGTAAACACCCACGACAGAGTCCACGGAAATGTGAATAAACAGAACACAACATGCCCCCACAGACTATGAACAGAAAACATATAAATAAACATGTTTTATATATTTTTAAATTGTAAAAATGTTTAACCGTGAGTGCGCCTCGTTTATGGCTGGCGTGCCCGTAGCGCAGCTACAGTTAGCAGTCAGTGGGAAAGCATATAAGAACTAAATATGCAAAATAAACCAGGAAGCAATAGCGTAGCGGTAGAGATGTTGGCTGAAGAGCAGGCAGTCATGGTTCGAGCCCCCACAACACCAATTTTTTTTTTTGCAAAATAAGCAGGAAACAAGTCCCTGACAAATATGTACACATAAAACCACAATTTATGTAAAATGTAATGAAATAGCCCATTTATATTGAAGACATGTGAGGTAACAAAAGAATAAAAAATGCCAGATGTGCTCATAGCTGAGCTACAGTTTAACAGAGTGAGTGCATCTGCCCGTAGATGAGCAGTGGTTTAACTGGTGCAAAATGAGTTCCCGTAGCTGAGCAGTGGTCTAACATGCTAAATCTATGCGCCCCTAACTGAGCTGAGCGTAATATGCGTGCCGATAGCCAAATGAGGCTTAAACCAGCGTACCCGCTTAGCGGAGCTGCGCATCGCGCAAACAAGCTAACCGACGGGCAACGTTGAGCAAGCCGTATCAAAACTGCCTTTACACCGACACACCCCTCAGCATGTCTAGACAGTCATAAAAAATAAAAAGCAGTGGCCAGGTTCGAACCCAGGATACTATACACCATAGGGAAGGTACAGAACCACTAAGCCATGACAGCAGTACCTAGAAATGCAATAATAGCTAATATATAGGAATGAATACAAACTACAGCATGACAATGCAGGTTTACTGAAGTTGAAACAATTCCAAAATGGCCAATCACAGATATGTGCGGGAAAAACGGACTATATAAGCCCCATAGGCGGGAATACACAACAAAAACGATTGTAGAACTGACCTGCAGGCAGAATGACAGGAGTAGGAGAGGGTAGTTGCTTCCAAGCACAGAGGTGGGGTGTTGAGGAGTCCAGGTACATGGTCTGGCTCCTAGTCCATAATCATGAGGCCCAACTCATGCAGGGCCAGGTCATCTGGGGATCATACAGGGTGGAGGCGTGGGACCGGTTGGCTCATGATCTCACCAGTGCCACAGGGATTTCAAGGACTGGTGAGCAGGTCCTTCACCACCATGCAGACCTGAGGAGACGCAAGCAGGACCAACTGAACCTTTAGATCCAGGAGGCCCGGCAAACACCCAACGCCCCACTACTGAGTAAGTAACATTTAATTATGTATGTAAGAAATTAAACTAGCTGATATTATGGAGATGTGTATTCCACTATTACTTCATTTATATTACAGCTGCAGGTGTCCGTTCTGCGAACCGCAGAGCCTATGGCGATAGGCTGGTGCGGTTGCGCCACCAGGCAGGTCAGTAATCCACTACCAGTAACCGTAAAGAAATATAAAAGTATGACAGTCAGCAAAAGAGTGCAGTGTAGTCAGTAAGGAATAAAATCTGCAAGTAACAGTGTGAAAGTGTCTGCAAGTCATGCTTGATTACAAAAGTGTATTTCAGCCTGTAAGTTAAACCGAAAAATGAAACTGTCTGACATATATTCTGAAATAAAATGCCCTACCTGTAAGAAAATAGTACACAACCTGCAGCAGGCTGAGAAGTATAGCTGCAGAAGATGATGAAATCACATGTGTGAAATATATCCCTGTGGAAATACTGAAACATGACAGAAGTGAGACTGCTGGAAAGGATTGTAACAACTACAGGTAAAACATGTCAATAAAGCTTAGAAGTAAGTACCATCCTGAATAGTAAAATGAAAGCAAGTGAGAGAGTGTGAGAAAGTGTCATGAATCCAGCAATACAGTAGTAATAACCCCTGAATAAAGTATACAGCAGTCAAGACAGAATGAAATGCATGTGAGATTCAAAACCAAACAGCAAAATCTGTTCAAAGTGTTGCTGCATGTGGAATGTGTATCCCAAAATCTGGATATGTTGCTCTCAGTCTGAAATATGCAGATAGGATGATTGTCTGATATACCAAACATCCACACTTGTCTACAGCTATATAAAGCAAATGTAGCAAGATGATGTAGCTGAACAAAGCTAGATATGAATGTGTATGAAGAACACTAAAATGTATATTGATGTTGCAGTAACAGTCCTATCACCAAGTTGAAATAGTTATCATATAGGAAACTGTAGTTAGAACAGTAGTGTGTATATAACTGTAGCTATTAGAAATGTACAGCATATGTATTGTTATTCGAAGGTGTTAATATTACTTTCTTTAGCCCACCCTATAACCACATATAACCCATTCCACGTGAAAATGGTATGTGCAATCACAATTAACACCGCTGGACGTTAGTCCTGTTGGGTCATATATATCTGCATGTCTGTTGATGCATCTGCCCTGTTCATACATCCGCACCTGATGGCCTGTTGCCATCAATTAACCCTGCATGTTGTTGGACTGTGTATTTCTGTTCAAATTATGCATGTGTTATGCACGCTGTTCAATGGTGTGAATATCTGGGTGTTTGGTTAATGGGAATACTAATGCATGCTGTTACAACTAATTGTGAATGGTATTATATGTCACTAACCCAAACTGTCATGACATAATGAAAATCATAGGACGACAGGGAAGGCGGGTTCCAGCGGACCCACCTCTCCCACCTCAGCTGGCGAGTGCACCTGGCACTAGTGCCGAGTCCGGACCCTCCTCCGGTGGCCCTGTGCCACCTGCAGGTGGAAGCACTGCAGGGGATGGGGCTCGCCCCCCCCTCTGCAAGTGTGGCCGGAGGAGAACCACCACTCACCCTCCGTAGCGTCCGGACTGTGGTGCGTAGGGAGATTCAGGACTCTGTTCTTGAGCCCCTACGCCAGCTCGAGGCACGGGTGGTGCAACTAACGGGCATGCCTGTTGCCCCGCCTACACAGCCCCCAGCACAGCCCCGTCCTGAACAGTGAAGGAACAGTGGCAACTGCCTATGGGTGGGGATATCAGTTCCACTGTTGCCATCTGTGGGCTCATGGGCTCTGGATATCCAAACCTCCGTCCCCGTCAATTGTGTAACCCCCACACGTGTCATACAATCGCCCCTGTATGCGTCTTGTTTGTCTTGTCTGTTTACCTACCCAACCTACCTCCCCAGCTGTACCGACTTCCTTCACCTGACATACCACTCTCACCTGAAAAAAAAAAAAATAAAGGGGCACTCTGTACCCACAAAAATTCGCCCCATACATAGCTGCCCATTCCGCACATGTCTGCTGGACATGGCACCTATCAATTAGAATTGGCTGTACAACAAGTATTATTGTTGTCCTCACACCTCTCTCAGGCGTGCAAGGTTTCAAATGTCACACCAAATTACATACATATGCACAGCTGTTGCTGATGAAGAAATGGGCAGCTATGGGCCTTACCTACATCCCTCCTGCACATCCCAAGCTTGTGTCCCTACTGTCTTACCCTCTTTGTGACCCCTTTTTCACCACTTTCCTGTCTCCCCATTTTCTTTTCTTTCAAAGAAAATAGCGCGGGTGTGCGCCAGAGTAAGCACCGTTAAGCGGTTGTAAGCAGGTGTGCGCATGTGTGCGGGGAGCTAACCGCCAGTGCGCATGCGTGAGCTCCGCGCAAACCAGTGCTAACCCGGTTACAACTGCTTAAAAGTGCCTTAGTCACTTTGATTGACAGGTCCTGTACTCAGTTCAAAAGAAAAATAAAATCCCACTGTCAGTCCCGAACCCAGGACCTTGGAAACACTAGTCTGTACGACCTACCACTAAGCCATGACTCTTATACAAAAATATTGTGCTAAAATAAATATAACATGTAATAGTAGGGATGAATGTAAAGGGAATATAGGATGTGTAGTACACAAAGCATGTCATTTAAAATTACTGTCAAAACTACTGGATTTCCATAATAGTAGTGTGTGAACAGAAACAGCCATGCTAGTTGGCAGCTTGTAGATAATAAGGTCAGTTAAAGTACATAGATATATGAATGCATATGTACATATATATACATATAAATATATATCTATATATAGTTGTAGGAGTCAATGTGCATACACACTTGCTACAGGGAACATGAGAGAGGAATGGAGAATTGTGAATATACAACACAGCCTGAAGCATGAGAGAGATACTAACCTTTACACTCACAGAACACTGTCCACAGCATACCAGCATGGTCCCCGCCCTCACAATCTGAAAGGGCAACGCCTATCCCACATACACTTTTATAGCACTGACCTGAAATCACAGTGAGAACTGCAATCAGTACACAACTGGCTGTATGCAATTAGCAAATGCTGGCTTACAATTGGTGCAGAGGCCATCACATGGACCTATGCAGATACCTACAAAAGCATCCAGTGCTAACACTCCCCACATGAATTACATTCATTGCATTGTCTGTAAGCAGACAGAGGGAGAGTGAGAAGTGAGAGAGAGAGAGCAAAAAAATAAAAAAATCAGACACTGTGACTCTGTCACCCGAAGCTGTCAGCACTGACAGTAGCAGCAGCAAGCAGAAGCTGTGGTAACGCAACCAGCTGCGACAAACAGAGGTAATGCAAAGTAGCAGGTTAATAGTGTGCATACTGTGAACCCTCCAAATGTGTCATAGGTCTGTATCCATAGGTATGTCCATGTGATATGTTGTGTGTACGTAGTTCCACCAAAAGGGATGACCATACATCACATGTCAATCAGTCATAGGCCATGATCCTGGCAGCATTTGTCTGTGCGTTGGCCCAGCAATGGCTGTAGTGACTGCTTTGAAAGGTCAGCCAGGTTCAAAAGTCAGGATCAGCCCATCCCAAAGGCACACTGGCTGGGAACAAGTGTCTGCAGGTACCCGATGTCACTGCATATGCATCCATACTGCATAATTCCATAGCTTAGCAGACCAGGCCCGTTATGCATATGATGTGGTAATTCCCAGGGTCAGACGAGGTGCCCCCTTAGTGGTGTGGGACCACTGTTGCTGTATGCCACTGTCCAGGTACATATCCTGTAGTACAGCCAAGATAAACTATCAGTGTTATATGCGGTGGTATGTCCTCTCGGAGTGCCGGTAGCACACATCCAGGGGTACCATGAGGTCACAGTGATGCTGTGTGTTCTCCTCTGCTGAGGGCGGCCCTCACCTGGACATGTGAGATGATAGGGAGGTTACATCCAGCTGGGATAAATATTTTAAAGGTGGGGAGAAGGAGGGGGGATATGTGCACCGAACATGTCTGCAAGATTGTTGCCAATATCCGTGTGTTTGGTGAATGTTAAGTAGGTGTGGATTAACACAGAGCATATCTGAGGCATGTGGTCCATATGTGTAACATAACTGAAGAAGGCCTTGTGGTCATCCATAGTGTTTGTGTCCATTTCCCTCCCAGAGTAGGCCGTGGCTGTTGTTATGACGGACCGTAGCGTAGTACCAGTGCTGACCACAGATGCCTTCCCTTAATGTGAATGTGCTCTGTCCTGCAGTAGCCTCCTGATATTGTTAAACAATCTGCCTCTGTCTGGGGTCCACCGGACAGGATGCCTAACCTTTGTGCATAGGGTCTGGGTTAGACATGTGTGTGCAAGTTCCATGCAATCCGTGGCATGTCCATGGTAAGCATTTGCAAAGGGGTCAGCAGTGTGGCTTGTGGCTTCCACTGGCCCAGTGTGCTGCATGGATACCATCTCAGTCCCAGCAAGTGAATAACTGTCTAATCACATACATATCAAAGTAGTCTACTGTGCTGGTGGTGGTGGGATATGTATATCCAGGCCGAGTAATGTCTGTCCACATCACAGTAGTGGACGGTGTCCCACATACAGTACCTTGGGATGAACCCCCAGAGTGAGGTTGTGCATTGCACCTGTCAGTGTGTGCTGACCGATGGGGCATGCTACTATGTTGTGTGGAATGTGGCAGGTATTGTTGCACAGGTGTTGGCTGAGCACTGATATCTGGCCATGTACCTGTGTATCCACCACGACACACACACATGCAACATATGGGAGTAGTAGTATATCACTACACATGAGTATCATGTATAGTATGTGTGCCATATATTGCTGACATGGTCTGCTGACATCCTGTTTTCCCGCACCAGTCAGAATCAGCAGGAGAGGGCCGCACTGTGGCAAGACCTTGTCCGTAGGGTAAATGATATTGGCACGCATAACAGGATATATGAGCAGGTACGACATCACTGCAGTGATTTAATCCGAAGTGTCCAGCAGCGTGCATCAGATATCCACAGGCAACAGGTCGCCATAGGAGGTAGGGTGGCCACACATCCCCCCCTCACCAGACTGGAGGGACTACTCCTAAGTGTTGTGGCTCCAGCCCCGGAACACCAACAGCAGTACACCTGCATTATGATGGAGGCTGGTTCCACACAGCAGCACGACATGGAGCGTGCAGGTAATATGCCATATGTACACCTGACTGTTCTGTACACTGTATCATATGCAATATCAATGGCACAGTTGTGCCCACTGACATTAATCTCATCATTTCTGCAGGTCCCTCCAGGGTTACAGCAAGACAGGCCATCCATGCTGGTGAGTGTGTTTAACATAACCTATAATAGTCCTGATAATGCTAGTAACAGTAGTGTAACTCAGTAGTGCTCTGTGTGTATACTGCGGGGTTTGCATGTGTGCATGTGTGCAGGTGTGCCTGTGCCCATGTGTGCATGTGTGCATGTGTGCAGGTGTGCCTGTGTCCATGTGTGCATCTGTGCATGTGTGCCTGTGTCTACGTGTGCATGTGTGCATGTGTGCCTGTGTCCACGTGTGCATGTGTGCATGTGTGCATGTGTACATGTGACCACGTGTGCATGTGTGCATGTGTGCATGTATGCATGTGCCCATGTGTGCATGTGACCACGTGTGCATGTGTGCATGTGTGCATGTGTTCATGTGTGCATGTGTCCACATGTGCATGTGTGCATGTGTCCACGTGTGCATGTGTCCACGTGTGCATGTGTGCCTGTGTGCATGTGTGCATGTGTGCCTGTGTGCATGTGTCCATGTGTGCATGTGTGCATGTGTGTATAAGTGCATCACTGGTAACAATGTCTGGAGACTGTAAACTGTGTTTCCTGTCTTCATCCCACAGGTTCTGGGGCTGCTCTGGTGACCTGCAGCAGGGAACCTGAATCCTGTGCCACGGCTACTGGTAATGATGATATTTGTGTAATGGTACAGGAAGGTGTGTCAGGGTCTGCCATTGGTCAGCCAATTGACAGTACACAGCTGTCAACCCCATCATTAAGCACAGTCATCCTGCCTGTACATCCTTTGTCACCATTGTCCCTAGGTGATGGACAGAATACAGTGGGCATAGACCAGGGTAATGTGGTACCTGTGGCACATGCGTCCCCACACAGCAGCCATGGGCAGGGTCCTCCGATGGTACCACACAGACAGTTGCCCATGGGTTCTCGTGGGAGCATCCGTGGGTGTACTGCCTCTGGCCGACGTGCCCAAAGAGGTCTGTCAACCTCAGCTATGTTTCAGACTGTCATGCAGGCACAGTCACGTATGGAAAGGTACACCAGACAGGGTCTGAGGGAGCTCAGAGCATGTCGCACAGCCATGACAGACAGTATGCGTGACATTGCGGATGCTATCCGTAACTTCACCGATGTCATAGACAGACGTAGTGGGGACATATTACAGCAGTTCCACAACCAGGTGTCCATGAGCCAGGTCAATGGTGGGCATTTGCGGCATCGACGTGGCCGTATGCCGGCAGCAGCAGCAGCTGGCAGTCGGCGGATGACAACAGGCTCGCGCACGCCCCCATAGTGCCAGCAGCAGCCCCAGCAATGCTGGGTCTGTGCTGTCATCGGAACGCCCCAGGAGACCACGTGCACGTGGCTCTGGACAGTCCCAACAGGGACTTGTGTCCAGTCAACACACTCCCGCTTCTGATGACAGTACCCAGTCTGGCTTTGTACTGGATACGGTCCGTAGCACCCCTGCCAGGCACAGGTACCGTGTCCGTGCACACAGACACTGATCTGTATGGCCTGCCAAGTGCAGTCTGTGGCTGTCCACAAACCCCTGTATATGGCAGCCATGAGGTGGAACTGTGTGTGTGCATACACACATGCGAAATGTTAACACCTAGGGCAACCACATACACACGCACACTGCACCAACACTGCCCCACCCTGTACTGCTGCCCCTCACCAACACACATACACATACATGTCAATTGGTGGTATCAGTGGCTGACTCAGGCATACATAATCCACACCCTGTGCATATGATGACACTGTGCCACCTCCTGCAATCTCCAACATCATTGCGGGAACAGGTAAACACGTTGCTGATGCACAGGCTGACTACATAGAACTGTATTAGTAGTATCATGTTGGTAACAGTACAGTGTGCTGCTATGACTGTGTGTTTATCCCAGCATGCCTGCTGCAGTAACTGTATGAATGTCCTGAATTGTTATCTGCACCCATAGTACATACCAAAGTATAACAGCTGCACATAATTGTATGCCGGTGGTAAGGTTGTCAACAGATAGCCGCATACATGGGTAGCACAGGGGGAAACTAACGCAAGTAGTGATATGCAATGGTGGACATGTACAGTAATGGTGTCAAGTTGCCCACAACGACTATGCCATGTGGATGTTCGCGCATGTAGATATGTGTGCAGTACCAATGTAATCCAAATCACAAATAAGTATGACATAATATCGGTTCTACCATGGGCATCTGTGCTGCGTATTCCTTGGTACATGTTGATAGTGCCTACATATTTGCATTGTTACTTACTGTTATTTTTACCCCTTCTTTGTTGTATAATGCACTACTTCCAGCCCTGTTTACTGTAGCTTTGTTTGCATGCATGTTCGCTTGGGGTCCCCTGGAACACTGTTTACACCTGCAATGCAGAATTACAGTGCTTCTGTAAACTTCTAGTGACATCTGCATAGCGTACGATATGTATGTCAACTTTACACATGACAGAACGTCACTGTCTGTCCTGTACGCATGTAAGTTGCCTGTGACACATTGCACACACCTTACCTGGCATTTACCCACGTGTGCAGTCATATATGTCAGTGCTATGAAACAGTAGCGGTACACCCACGCATACACACCTTCAGTATGTTGTTCCCCATTGGCCCTATGTGTTGGTACTCACCATGGCAATCACACTACTAGGGTAGCATGTGCAAAGGTAACCTGTGAATCGCCTCTATGGTCCAGTTGTGGTTTATGTGAGTCATGTGTCATTGTCACAGCTGCCACATGTATGCAGTCAGCCATCACCCTTGGCCAGGAACGTACAACACATGTGTGGGATGCCACCACACAGCCAATCTGGGGACTGGTCTCTCTGAACCCAGTAATGCCATACCCTGTCAGGTGGCATGTCATATATACTACGTCCAGGACAAACGTCAACCCCAATCCCTGCTGCTACTATTGATAATACCCTGAAGATGTTCCTGATAGTTTTGACCAGTTCTTTACTGAGACATTTCAGGCCCTAGCTAGCCATCTACCTCCTAGCTCCCCTGGTCCTGAAAGTAGCAACCCTAGAAAACTACTTGCGTCCAGCTGCCAACCAGTCGCCACTTCACTTCTCCGTACCTTGATTGTAACAGTGAAACCCACTACACGTTCTGCTGATCAACTCCCTGCCGAGTACCTATCAAAACCAGATGATGCTATTGCTTACCCCGTTTCAAAGGTAATCGAAGGAACCATGTTAGAATCTAACTTTCCCACCATCTGGAAAATGTCATATGTAATCCCACTTCACACAGGAGGCAGCTCTACTGAAGTCTCCAATTATAGGCCAATAGCTATACTCTCTCCACTTGCAAAGATTATGGAAACTTTCGTCATAGACAAGTCATGCACCACGTAATCCAAACTCGCATTATGGCAGACACTCAGCATGGCTTACGTCCTGATCACAGCACTACGTCAGGCCTCCTAGCCTTTACTAACACCATAAGCCATACTTGCAACAATAACTATATATCCGCAGCCCTCTTTTTGGATATTTCAAAGGCATACGATATGGTTGATCACCAACTTGTATTCCACACCCTGCAAAGACTGTCTAGATACTGGAGACTTCCAATGGTTTCAATCCTACCTGCATGGTCGACAGCAGGCTGGCCTCTGGCAGAACAAACTCTATAACCTTCTACCTAACACCCTCAGAGTACCACAAGGCTCTATACTAGGGCCCTTGCTGTCCTCCATCTTCATTAACGACCGTTATACTGTCATCCCAAAAGTCAGCTGTATCCAATATGCTGAATACTCTACTCTGATCTGCTCAGCCACATCTCCAGTAGAGTTATGGTCAGCTACTCAGACCACCTTTAATACAATAGCAAACTGGCTTTCTGAACATCGTCTGATCCTAAATCCCAATCAAACTAAACTGCTGTTATTTCACCAACACGTAGGTCTACCACTTTCACCGTTACCATAACATCAACTGATGGCACAATAATCTCCCTGACCCATCTCCGAAACTATTAGGTGTCATCATAGACAATAATCTCAAATGTGACATACATGTTAACCAGATTATCAAAGCCATCAATAGAAAACTAGGGTCACTTTACAGAAATAAAGCCTTCCTAGCCCCTCCAGCTAAAGGTGCCATAGCTCGCTCACACCTTGTTTCAACCCTTCTGTATGCATCCCCTCTACTCTCGAATATGAACAAGACTGTCCTTAACAAACACTCAATTTGCTACAACCACATTGCCAGGTTTGCCACTGGGCTGCCTTTTAGGACACATCATTGCATCAATCTAAATCAGCTTGGTTGGCTTGCAATACGAGCCTAATACAGTATAACCAACTGATTATGGCCTATAAAATCCTCTATAATCCAGACAATACTCCTGTACTTCAAATATTATCACCCCCTATAACAATCCTAGACCACTTCGATCCTCTAACAAAGTACTACTTCAGACTAGCAAGTTTAATAACACAGCCGGTGATTCTCTCTTTGCAAACCCTGTAAGTAGATCCTGGAACTCACTTCCAGCTGATATTACCCTACTGTCCACCTTAGGTCAATTTAACAGTAGACTCAAACAACATTTGTCACTTAACTGGCTATGTCAATGTATCAAGCCTGGCTAACTCGAATGTGTAACTTCTGTGAACTACTTTACTGTGTAATTTTAATTTAATCCTGACTTGTGCTCAGGTCTAACATTAACCTGTGGAACATGTTTGACTTGCTTACTTATGTAATCTCTGTAAATAATCTGTTTGTAATATGTAATGCTAGTATTATGTAATGCTGTATCTGCTACCTCGTAGCTTGTCTCCACGGCCTCCTGAAATGGACATGCATCCAGTCGGGCTATCCCAGTCAACAAATGTAGGATAAATAAATAAATCAATACAATATATTACAGTGACGACAATACCAGTCAGACATTGACACATACTGACAGCATGCTGAACACACTGGGGCATACGTGGGGACTCAGACTAGCAGCCTGCCTGGGCATCACACACCTCCGCAGCTGGCACACAGGCATATGTTCTGTCGGAACAGAGCACATGCCACACATGGCATGCACATCCCCTGTGCCACACACTCACAGCCTGTAGGGCTACACAACACACCTGCTACAGATGTGTCAGGTACCTGTCTTGTGTGCTGCACTGGGGTCCCGCTCAACAGGCTGTATCTGGTGAAGGTCACAGTGATATGACTCAGGGGCACTATGGTCCACCACAGCACACATGCATACAGGTCAGTCAGAGGCATGGGCAGATATGACTCACTCATTGACCATGCCAGTGTGGCTGCCTGAGACATACCTCCCTGGACTACATGATAGGGAACATAGAATGGATCTCTCAGCATGTGGCACAGGCCAGTATGAGCCTGATGTTGGTTGCCAACATACCCTCACCAGGTATTCTACCACTATATGTGGGAAGGGTGTTGTATGTCTACATTATGCTCAGTCTCCACTGTCATTCATAGGGTATCCACTGGCTGTCAACATGTGCTTACATGCTAGGGAAGCCACAATGATGTGCACCGGTCATCTTGCATGTGACACCCATGGGCCGATGTATAATGGCAAAGCTCCTTGGTACACACATACTGCCTTATGCTGCAGGACATGGTTTACATAGTGACCTCCGTGGGTATCACACAGGTTAGGACACTAACAGTGCTGCTACACAACAACAGCAGTGTACACCGGAAGATGCATGCACCAGACACTGCCCTCAGCACGGTGAACTGCAATGTCTGTGCAGTACCAGATTCATGATTCATGGCTCACAGGTGTTACCCATCACTGACAGGTTATGCCCCATACCATGCCTGTCATCCCCTACACATGTAACACACATGGATAGGGGGGTGGTATCCCAAGGTAACACAGATACACACACCTCCAGGTTGTTGGCACAGCACAAACCATCAGGGCCTACTCATGTGCAGCTGACAGTGTGTCGGACTGCCATCTGGTTCATAGCCTGGCACACACAACCCTCACATACACAGGAAGACCACCTATCCTCCATAACAACACCGGCAATATGACAGTCCCATGAACTGTGTTTATAAGGCCGTACTGCATCTAGCCAAACATTGTGTGTGAGCATTACTGTAGCTACAACACACTAGTTGAAGAGTTCACAGCATGTGGTCACCGAATTGCAGTGGAATGACATGTTACCACTACCACAACAGGTGGGAACATGCAGCACCTGTACATCGACTACATGTACACTATATGGCCCAGATCAGATGTGTATCCCCTGCTGTAGGTCTTTCACCATAGACACCCACACTGTATAGGGACATACCACGTGCGGACCCTGCACAGTAAGACACAGTCATATTGGTATACATTGCAAATACCATTTATCCACATGAAGCATGTGTCAGACATGGTAACTACTGCAGGTCACAGGTATTTATGTGTATGTGTCACACACATACATCATGTGTGCAATGCCATTGCTGGTTTAGGCAATGGCATGCATTGTTATGTACAAACACCCACACAAGGTCATACTGTGTGACACAACCACACGTGACAGTTGTGGGTTACCAAAACATACCTATCTGTACTCTGACAATGGTAATAGACACAGTAGCAGAGCACACTATTGGAATTACTAGCCAACTAGCCCTGTTTGGCTGTGCTGATAGTGTGGTGACATCACCTGTGTTTACTGGGGGAGTATTCAGCATCTGGTGTATTGTAGTATTTGCCAAAAGGATCTGTTCTCTCACACTTGCATTTACACACACCCTACTACCCCCACACACATGCACATGCACACTTGTCATTTGCAGGATTCATTCCCCTACCTAACTAAGTCATGACACGTGAGAGAGACGCATTAGCAAAGCGCACTATTCGGTTTACTAGATAGTTCCTCTTCTCTGGCTATACTTATAGGGTGCTGACAACATCAGTATTTTGAAAGGGTAATGTGCATCAGGTAGTGTGATCTCCTGATTGCCAAAACTAACATGTTTTTCATACGGAAATAAACACACACGAATTCCCCACATCCAAACACACACACATGTCATTTACAGGTTTCAAACTCCTACTTAACTACATTACGAAAAACAGGAGAAATGCATTAGCAGAGTGCGCTATTTACATTACTGGGAGGCTTTCCTTCTCCTGCTATACTTATAGGGTGCTTACATCATCTGTGTTTAGAAAGGGGAGTATGCATCCTGTAGTGTGTTCTCCCAGTTGCCAAAAGGAGGATTTCCCTCATACATATTTGCACACACACAGTAACCCCTTTCTTATCCAAGCACACACACTTGCCATTTGTAGGATTCAAACCACTACTTAACTATGTTATGACACTCGAGATGGATGCATTAGCAGAGCGCGCTATTCATATTACTGGGAAGTTTCCCTTCTCCTGCTGTACTTATAGGGTGCTGACATCATCTGTGTTTAGAAAGGGGAGTGTGCATCCTGTAGTGTGTTCTCCCAGTTGCCAAAAGGGGGATTTTCCTCATACATATTTGCATACACACAGTAACCCCCCTTATCCAAACACACACACTTGCAGGATTCAAACCACTATTTAATTATGTTATGACACTCGAAACGGACGCATTAGCAGAGCGCGCTATTTGCATTATTGGGAGGCTTTCCTTCTCCTGCTGTACTTATAGGGTGCTGACATCATCTGTGTTTAGAAAGGGGAGTGTGCATCCTGTAGTGTGTTCTCCCAGTTGCCAAAAGGGACATTTCCTTCACACATATTTGCACACACACAATAACACCCCTTCTCCACACACATACACTTGCCATTTGCAGGATTCAAACCACTATCTATTTATGTTATGACACTTGAGATAGACGCATTAGCAGAGCGCGCTATTCGCATTACTGGGAGGCTTCTCTTCTCCTGCTGTACTTATAGGGTGCTGACATCATCTGTGTTTAGAAAGGGGAGTGTGCATCCTGTAGTGTGTTCTCCCAGTTGCCAAAAGGGGACATTTCCCTCACACATATTTGCACACACACAGTGACCCCCCTCATCCAAACCCACACACTTGCCATTTGCAGGATTCAAAGCACTATTTAACTATGTTATGACACTCGAGACGGACGCATTAGCGGAGCATACTATTCGCATTACTGGGAGGCTTTCTTCTCCTGCTGTACTTATAGGGTGCTGACATCATCTGTGTTTAGAAAGGGGAGTGTGCATCCTGTAGTGTGTTCTCCCAGTTGCCAAAAGGGACATTTCCTTCATACATATTTGCACACACACAGTAACCCCCTCCTACAAACACACACACTTGCCATTTGTAGGATTCAAACCACTATCTAACTATGGTATGACACTCGAGACAGACGCATTAGCGGAGCGCACTATTCGCATTACTGAGAGATTTCCCTTCTCCTGCTGTACTTATAGGGTGCTGACATCATCAGTGTTTAGTAAGGGGAATGTGCATCGTGTAGTGTGTTTTTCCAGTTGCCAAAAGGGACATTTCCTTCTCACAGCCTTTCACACACACACAAACCCCACTCAGAGCATTTGCAGGATTCGAACCCCTGCCTAACTATATTATGACACTTGAGGGAGACGCATTAGCAGAGCGTACTATCCAAATTACTGGGCATCTGTTCTGCACCTGTAGTATTTCTAGGGTGCTGACATCTTTATTTCCACAGAGGTATGTAGATGTAGTACTACCTGTCAGGTGGGAGATAGCATATATATGCATTTGCAGCCACCTTCGTCAGGGTCAGATATGCACATCGCACTGGCAGGTTATGTTCTATACCATGCTTTGGGACCACAGGACCTGTAACACACAACACAACCAGTCCAGAACACCACACCCACATCCAGGACACACACTTAGCTTCCCTGGGAACAGTGCCAGGATATGCAGGTATTCACATACACCATTCCAGTTGTTAACATCAGGTACAGGCATATTGTGTGTGAGAACTACTCAGGCCTCTACCACTTTACCCTACTGCCACTACAATTTGTGGGTCCATGTGCTATGGCAGAACCACACACCACAGCCACATGGGTGAATACATATTGCACCTGTCCATCTGCAACGTGGGTACTCACTGTTCCACACCAGAGGTAGACCACCATTGTTGATATCTGACCATGACCACCTTTCCCTGGACATCCATATCTCATCTCCACCCCCAGGCAAGGTTGTCACTGCACACAAACTGTGTTTAGCACAAGCAGACTCTACACTTGTGTAGACTGGGGTGGATGACTTCAGAGGACCCATGCTGGAGGACTATACTGGCCACTCAGCATAATCCTTGACACTTGCATCCTATGAGCATGTGTACAGTTTGCATTGGTCATGCTATCCCACATATACCGATGACTGCTCCACAACAAGACACCTGTCAGCTGTACACCGCCATATATGCGTTCAACAGACAGAGTGACCTAATACATTGCAGAGCTGTAGCCCACAGAGGGAGGACATCTGTGGATGGTTCCAGCACGGCACTTCATTCACACATACTCATTACAACACAGTGTTGACAGTGGAATCGTCCAGAGAATGCAGATAGGGCTCCCCTCAGTCTGTTATTGACGGACATCTACTGTCAGAGATCCTCGGCAACCCTCTCACAGCACACACAGACAACATGGCTGTGGCTTAGCACATTCAATCCCTGAGACCTCCACGGTGCCCCTGCTTTACAGAGGCACTGCTCACTAGCCTCACATGTTGCCTTCTGTGACCTACTTTACAGTGGCACGGTAGCCTACTATCCTGGGGATGCAGATGCCAAGCACACTCTGGCTGAGCCGCCATTCCCTGGGGCAAGAAGCCTAGTATTGACCTCTACACCCATATGTTCAATTGTCGGATGCACAATATTTGTTGTGGTGTTCTACTGTTTGCAAGTCTTTATTGCCATAGCATTCCCTGTTCCTATGACCAACTTGTGTATCTGTGGCAGATGTTTGCATATGACGGCGATCCACTATATCACTTATGTCTCTGTGGTCATTTACTGTGTGCACTGGGCTGATTGCTGTGTTGTGGTTGGTTCCTGGACTGACATACAAATACCAGATATGTGTGGCCAACTGCTACACGGAGATATGGCCTAAGTGTGTGAGCATGCCCAGTTCAGCCTTTCCATGGCATGTTGTCTGACATATGCCTCATTTATCAAAGTGTGCGAGCATGCCCAGTGTGAGCTTTCCATATGTTGCACTCTGAAGTCCAACACATATTTGGGTGTGTGTGACCTTGACATTATCGCACGTTTATGATTGTGTGCTGGGTGTCATGTTGTGTACTAACTGGCCAACTGCTTTGTGTCTGCCACAACAGGGATTATACTGTGCCTGCAGGAATTGCATGGGATACTTTGCAGACAGTTCTCAACATACTTTCATAATGACCTAACACTGTAGTACCGTATAGTGTACTGGTTCGGTACTTTCACTGTAGTGGACAGTATCCTGGGCTTTAGTCCTATCACTGCTTGACATCTTCATAGTGAGCACAACAGACTGTGTAGGGGCCAGTTGTGCACATATGACCATGTTGCAATATGTTCAGATATGGACTACCTACACCAGGCTCATCCAACATTGCTAGTGTATTCCACAACATGGGTGGACATTGGCAAACACTAGCGATGTTCCATAGGCCATTTCTGATGGTAGTCACAGGGTGTGTTTGTTCTTTGACACACATTGTAACTGGAGTTTGCCATTACATATGTCATGGTTGGTATACTGTGCCTCTGTCTACCTCTGACATAACAGTGATACCCAGGGTAGCCTACCATCTCCCATACACTCATCAGGATGCCTCTTGAGGGGTGTCGATATGTGGCACTCTGGCTGACCTGTACCAGGAGTTTACTGAAGTGTGGGGGTGCCTTCAGTGTTATGGATCATTCTGTACAGCTTGTCCTATGTATGTCAGAGCTGGGGTTCAGGTCTCTCATGTGCATAGCTCACTGCCATTCAGATTGTACAAGGTGCAACATGTTCATTCATTCCAGGTTGGACATGGCTTCATACATCAGGCACAGCTTTCCTGTAGCTGGGAAGGATGGTGGTGTGTGGGGCTGCAGTTTGTTTACTCAGGCAACACATGGCATCTGTTCAGGCTCTTTGCTACCCTGGTGGGGTACTGTTGTGGACTTTACAGTTGTTGGAGGTGTCTGCTGTGGTATATCCCACAGGGGCTATTGTAGTCAGTTGTGATGCTGATGGAGGATGGCTGCAGAGCCAGAGTGAGTTCCCCTTATCTACATCTGCCAGCCTTCATGTTTGGGTGGGTATATGGTACATGTTTCTGCGAACACTACAGACACATGTTTGTCCAGTGCAGGATATTTATCACCTTTTGTACCCAGGTCTCACATTACATGTTAGGTGCCTCATGGGTTAACACCTGTGTGGTAATTTGTGGGCACTTACTGTATATCCACGGTGGCTGTCTATACACAGTTCTGCGATTAGCTTGCTGACATGGCTATGGCTACAGTTGTCTGTTTGTAGGTGGCCCTTTTGTGGGTTGCTTGTGTCAGCTTGGGGTCGGATATGGTGGGCTGTTTGTACTCCTCGGCATACATGCTCAGTCACAGTCCTTCCATGTTGGCCTATACCTATGGGACATGTATACAGAACGGGGGTGGGGGGGCAAGACCAGGCCTTGTGGGATGCCACTCATATCCGCTTTGTAGTCTGACATGGATGCGGCATGTCTGACCATGTCAGTTCTGTCCTTGGTCTGCTTTGCAACCCCTCTACTGACATAGGGGTGTATATTTAAGCTGGTGAACATATCCATACTGAACACGTACGGTATTGTCTAGAAGCATGTGCACGGTCCAGCTACGCTGTGTGGACCACATAGCCATCATCAATGACCTTAATGACTGCTTCAAATGGGTCAGACATGTTTAGGGGCCGGTTCTGCAGTTACAACAGCCACAGTGTGTAGGGTCCAGTATCAGTAGGTCCACAATAGCCTTCTGTCTGCGGTACATACTGATCATTTCCATAGCTGTGCAGAACAAGCTTGTCAGGATCCTGGGGTGGTAGTTTGGAGTATCCATTCAGGCAACACCTTTGTTGTGATGGACCACTGTTGTTGTACACTGCTTTTTGGGTACATATCCTGTGGTAAGGCTGACATTGGCCAGTAGTGTGATTTTGCATTCCATTACTCTTGGGGTCCATGTTGGCCTCAGCACAGGACACCATCACATACCTTTGCTGCTGTGTGTTCTGCTTTGCAGGTGATGGCTGTTACCTCAGCATCTGCAATGTCAGGGGACCATCTGCTGGGATAGGTATTTTGCACTCGGGGGGGTGGGGGTTTGCACTGCACCTGACAGGTTGTATGTTAGCAATATGTGTGTGTGTTTGGTATGTTGTTTGTAATATCTGTGTGATTCAGAGCATATCTGTAGATGCCCAATATGGTTCCTACAATCAGTTGGGTGAGCCTTGTGATTATCCTTAGTGTCCTGTATGTGTTGTATCTTTATAGGTTCATGGGTTCATAGTAGGCTAGACACCCTAGGCCATTAGTAAGCCTAGCTAGAGTGTGTGTGTCTTTTGCCACCCCTTGCTATGTTCAATTATGGCCATTTATGAGGTTCTTCACTGTGCCTCTGTCTGGTCGTGACACAGTGGGGACCCCCAGTATACATGTATGGTCATCCATCCACTTGGCAATATTCCTGTTGAGGGGTGTCAGTGAGGGGCTTTGCCTACCATGGATTGGGATCCTGTTTTTGGGTGTGGGGAGCCTATGGGTTATGTATCTGTCCCTCCAGCACATCTTATTTCATTATGTGTTGAGGTTGACATCTGTGACTCTCACAGCTCCAATGGCTTTGATTTCCTGTGGTGTAGCATGTCCATTACTCCTGTGTTGGACATGGCCTGGTACAACAGACATACAATGCCTCTGTGTAGGCAGTGTGTGACTGCAGTCAGCTGGGGTGTCTACAGCCAGGCAGCATATGACATATATTTCACACCCTTTATCCTGTTGGTGGGGTAACTATGAGGTCTTCCGAACTGCTGCAGGTGTCACGTATGGTACATCCCATATGAGTCATTGTACTAGATTATGGGTCTGATAAGGGAACAGTACAGCGGCACAGTGACCTCTGTTGATGTTGGTGTGAATCCTTTCATGATACGGTGTCCAGTATCAACAGTCTTCATAGCCACATTGGCATTGTGGCTGTCACATGACAGATTAATGCCAACCTGTGTCCCTAGGTCCCTGATGACTCCTTGCATACATAATGATTTGATACCTATGTGGTACTTTGTGTACCTTGTCTGGTATTTGGTGGGACATCCATACTGTCCAGTGTCTTCGGATGTCTGGGTGGGGTTCTTGTGTGTGAGAGTGTGGTCTGTCGCATGCTACAGACTGTACAGCAGTTTTGACTACAGTTATGTGCACATGGGTGGTGTCCGCTGCTTTGTGCATTGTCAGTTACCTGGCTATATGGGTGTCTGTGCTGCATATGGATACTCCCCCTCCTTTGATGTCTTGGTGCAGGTGTTGGGGCCATAACACATGGTATGTGGTATAACCTAGTAGTGCTGGTGTGGTATCACTAGGCCTGCAGCAGGCTTCTGTCACTGGACAGGCATCAATGTTCTCCATAATGGGAAGTGCCTCAGGGGCATGCATATTGCAGTTTACACATCTGGCATTGGTCAGTATTACCCTTATGTTTCCTACCACTTATGTTTTCTAGGGTGGTGGGTAGTCTTTTTGGCCTTGCCTACATACGGCTCTATGGAGGCGGCAAAGGCCTTATCCAGTATCCAGACCCACACGGGTAACAGCTGACAGCCACCCCTGTAACAGCAGCATGGCTTGTCATGCTTGACATCTCAAGCAGACACACATTACACCCTCTTGGACTGACAGCTGTAACTGTGCCAGCTGTTAAACATGAGCATTCTGTGTTTGTACTGTGGCATCATTCTTGTTGAGGGTTGGATGCTGCACACAGCCAGTGTCATCCCACCCTGGGGTACATACTCAGAGGGACCATCCATGTCTCATTTGATGTTGACCAGGGAGGTACATCTCAGGTAATTCACACCAGCATGGACATTGAGTGCATCATATTTCTGCTTGCTTTGGGGTGACCTGTGTACTTGTGTTAAGTGGCATTTTGTGGCTACCTACAAGCAGCTTACTCTACCCTTTCCCTTGTTCAGTCTGGTGAGTGGGACAGCTGTGTTTCTGCCTATACAGACACCTATTATGACTGTATCAGGCATGTTGTTTCTCCTTCGGGCCTGTGACTGTTTGGCACACCAGCTTTGCGTACTATTCGTTGCATGTGCTATGTTTGAAGGTTGTGGTTGCTTGTGATCTACTTTGGAGGCATCTGTTGGTGTGGTGTGTTTGTAATTAAGGCCTCCGGGAATATTTGTCTGTGTTTATGTGTTTGGTTTACAGTTGTGGTAGGTCTATGTGGGACTGGGTTTGTGGTGTATGTGGTTACCTTCTCCTCCTGATTAGTGTTGACAGTACTGAGTTGTTGGAGCTCAACCTCTGCTTTGGATACATGGATGAATCTATCACATATGTTTGTATTTATTGGGGGGTGTTGTGGTTGTCTGTGTACTTGGTACTGGCATCACATTGCCTCTGGATTCATAGGTTATACTTGTTGTGGCTGGACTTAGTGGATTGTATGTGTGGACATATGTTGTTGCCATACTACTGGTCAGTGATTACTTCCCTTTTTATGTTTGCTCTATCATGTAGTATCTTCCTCATTCTCTTGCATGGTTTGGTAATGGCTGGAGGCCAGCATGCCAGATGCCTGCGTGTATGGCATTGTGTGTTGTTGTTATTTGTGATTGCATACTCCAAGCATTCCTGGCTGTGTTCATGGAATGCCTGTATAACATGTTCTGTGGTGTGTCCCATATTCTGCACTTGCACAGGGCCTTTTGTGGATTCAACATCGGTTTTGAGGGCTGCAACCTATACTTTACACATGTTTTTCACTGTGGTATTCTGGCCAGGGAATGGGGTCAGGGTGTGTATATCCAGTGTGCTTACTCTATGGTCTGGTCTTACCAGTGAGGGGTACACTTCTCATCTTGCCATCCAGTACACATGTTGCTGATTATCACATCCAGTATGCTTACCCCTCTTGTGGGAGTAGTACATTGTTCCTGGGCATTTTGGTTTATGGAATCTGGGTAATTTTCTCCTACTGTGTTGGTGCTAGTATAATGCTACCGGTGTATGTCTAGGTATTTTCAGTCGAGCAATATAATGTGGTTTGGGGGGCTTGATATATTCATGTATTCCGACATAGGCCAGGTGCTGTTCCTGGTATTAGGACAGTGGTCTGCAGCAGGCTATATACTGCGAGGCAGTTTTAGCCATTGGTATTTGACCATGGATATTCCATGCTGCTTCTTGTTGTGGTACCAACATGGGGGTGTGGTTATCCTTGCCATTTCTTGCTAGTCACCCTCCTTTTGTAGCTTGTTCCATGTTTTGCAGCTATACAGCACAGTATGAGGTGTGACCTGGTAGTGTTAGGGTGCTGATGTGAGCCTTGCCCAGTTCTCTATTACAGGACTGGTATCTACATTCTCCTTACTGTGTGCGTTTACACTGCACACATCTTGCTGTTTGTACATCTGTCATGGGGTAGTATTACATCTAGGTTCCTATCCCTTGTAGAACCTATGAGGTTGGGTTTGTGTTTTGAGACTTACCTATTCAGGGCATGCTGTGGGTACTGACAGCCTTTGCCAGTATCCATGGGGCATGGCATGATAGGTGCATGCCACCCCTAGCAGGTGGTGCATCATGTCAAACTCCGCATATCTTCCCAGCCTGTAACACATTGTCTCCCCTTTGACTGACTGCATTACTTCAGCCAATTATTGTACTTGATCTTCTTGTCTTCATAGTGTGGCATCATGCTTGGTGAGGGTGAGATGTTAGGCAGGGTCTTCATGTTTGCATATACTAGATGGTGTTACATTGCTTAACACATGGCAATCATGCCTCAGGTGGTGCTGCAGGGCTGCCTCTGTCGGATGCACATACTACACTCCCTGTACATGTTTGAGAGCAGGTTGTGTCATGTTAGGCATCCCTGTTACTATATGAGTGAGTCAAAGAGGGGTATCATTCCCAGGGTTCCTACTGAGCCAGTGTATATGCTATGCGTTGCCTCTTTGCCAAGGCCAGGGCATACTGGGCACGCCTCCTTCTGCCTACTGGGGCAGGCTCAGGTTGTTCCTCCTCCGAGTCATGCTCTGCCTGTGATGGCCTTGGCAATGGTGGGGGGCTGTTTGGCCCGGCCCTATGCTGGTCCTGCTGCAGCTGTTTTCGCAAGATCATATTATGTAGCATAGCACATACCATGACAATTTGGGTACATGTAGTTGGTGTGTACTGCAAGGCTCCACCAGATATGTCCAGACACCGGAACCATGACTTGAGCAGCCCAAACACACGCTCTATCACATTACGTGTTTGTGCGTGTGCCTCATTATGGCGTTCCTGTTCAGGTGTGCGTGCGTTTCTGATGGGTGTCATCAGCCATGGCTCCAGTACATAACCTGCATCCCCCACTAGGTGTCCGTGTGGGATGTCCCCATTGGCAAATGTCTGGTACAGCTGTGTCAAATGCCAGATGTGGGAATCGTGATAACTCCCAGGGCAGCCAGCGCACACATTCATTATTATGCCCTGGGCATCACACATGACCTGGCAGTTGATGGAGGGGAAGCCCTTGCGGTTAATGTAGGCCCTACCCCGCTCACCGGCTGGTGCTTTGATGCGTATGTGCGTGCAGTCTATAGCACCCAGTACCTCAGGGTATTCCGCTATTTGCTGGAAGAGATGCATATTGCTGGCCAATACCTCACGGGCATTTCGGAAATATACATGATCACCGACATGTGCTGACATGGCATCCAGGAACTGGTGTAGTACCCTGGAGGCTGATGCCTGTGATATCCCCATCATATCGCCAGTTGGTCTCTGGAAGGTACCTGTTGCTAGTATTCTTAGGCCAACACATACCTTGGTTTCCACTGGGATGGGTTCCCCTCTGTTGGTTCTGTGTGTGATGCGTGGCTTGCACAGCTCAACAATTTGCTGCAGGAGCTCTCTGTCCACTCTATAGCACTCTACTATCTCCAGCTCATGTAACCCATGGTAGGTGACCCTGGGCCTGTACACTCTTTTCTGTCTCCTCACTGTGGGTTGTCTGGCACCATCTGCATTGTCACCACCCTCAGCAAGTCGCCTATGTCTCATTATGACAGCTATGGCAGCCCCTAACATTTCTGCTCTGAGTGAAGCTTTTTCAGTTTTCACTTCTATTGGCTTACTCCTGTCTTGCAGTGTCTCTTAATGGAAACATCCTGCACTACTGTTTGCAGAGTTTTAAGTGCTGGGCTGGGCTACTATTCTGCCTGTGTAATTGCCTGCTTCTAATTGTTTTCACCTGCTAGCTTCAGCAGTTATCCCTGCTAGCTTCCTATTAATTCTGTAGCTTCCTTTTTCCTCTCTGTTTCCTCAGGGGGGAGCAACTTGCATACTATCTGAAACACGCTCACAGTGGCTTACACGCAGCGCTGCGTGCTTACACGGTTCAGAATCTACTTATTCGGGTTTAAATGTGCGTACACCCGCGCAAACACTGTTACACATCTGCCAACAGCCTCCAACATACTCAGCCTGCCTTACACGCGCGCACACCCGTGCAAACAGTGTTAAACATCTCCCAACACGCTCCCACATGCTCACACTGCCTTACACGCGTGCACACTGTCCTACTCGCACTTCATGGCGCGTGCGATGCGCATGCACGGCCAGCAAGAAACTTTGGTGTAGGTAACAGTGTACACCTTCCATTTCTTGACTTTCCATGACTTATCTAGTGGCACACCTCTTTCCCTGATCTGTGCCTGTCATCTGTCATGTTACACTGGCCTCCAATGAACTGTATTTCTTTCTACCATTCCCCCCTGTGATGTCACCTATCTCCTACTCTATTCCTCCCCCTTTTGTATCTCTTACACTACTCAGACTGTGCTCATTTGGTATGTGACTGTGAGATTCAGTATCCGAACCCTCATTTACATGAGATTGCCTACTAATGCTTAGTTACATGTCTTAGACTCAGCTTCCCCCCTTAGCAACCACTACATGGTGGCCATGTTGGTTTTAGTCTGCTGGTCCCTGCGTTGTCATTCCATGTATTGCATGAGACCCACATTTGTGGGTTTATAACCTTCTTTTTTATGGTTTTATACAGCGCAGCCCGTTTGCGCGGGGCTGCGCTGGGTTTAAACATGGGCGATTGCCGAAAAAAAAATTATATTTTTAATATTTTTGCATCGGGTTATCTTGCCAATGGCCACATATTTGGCCATTGGCATGCTGCCTGAATCATATGCAACCTTTTTTTGGAGCTGACATCTCTCCGTTGTGGATTTTGCAGAAATGTACTCAGTTGTCAACTGAGTACATTTCTGCAGCTAAAACGTCTCCTACACGGACTGGTTTCTGCTTCGTGGATCGCTAATATACCTCATTTGCATACCTTTCGGATGCAAGTGGGGTATTTAGCATGTCCACGCCCAGTCCGTGTAAGAGACGTTTTAGCTGGTCTCTTACACGGAGTTTAGGGCTGTTCCTGGATTGCGAGGCTTGCATGGAGTGTTGCACGTCTCTTACACTCCGTGCAAGCCTTCGTGAATCCTGCCCACAATGTATAGGAAATATATATCGAATATATAATGTATGTAAATGCATGTGTAAAAATGTAAAAGTATTGTATAGGACAATGTAAAAAAGTGAAAAAAGTAAATGCATATAAAAAAATATATATACATATATATATATATATATATATATATACATATATATACATATATATATATATATATATATATATATATATATATATATATATATATATATATATCTATATATATAAATATTTTGTATAAAAATTGTGTATGAAAGTTCATTCCTTAAGGGAAAACTCTATCATTGGAAGTGTGTATACTAATAAAACTAAATAAAACTTTGTTTTGGGAACCAGTGTTCTGATTTTCTGAGATATACAGACATAGTCATATATATGTAAGCAGATATATATATCCATATAGGTATATATGGACATACATGTGTAGATATCAATGGGAGATTAACTAAATCATAAATGTCCACATGCACCATTAATGGGGTTGAGAGGCCCCAAACAATATACGCCTTGTACGAATAAGTACACCCACCCACCCCCACAGCCAAACACGTCTGCCCGCAATATACTACCAAGTGTTGCAGATCCCATAATCAGGTCCTGACATGTCATGGGCACAAGATGTTAACAGTACTACATCCCACCTGTATGCTGTATTGGTAACATATCATGCAGTACAGTCTGGCTCCCACAGGAAATGTAAAATGTGGAAGCTGGCAACATCCCCAGGATACATATAGACAGACACATATATGCAGATACAGATATATATATATATATATATATATATATATATATATATATATATATATATACATATATATATATATATACACATATATATAGATATACATGTAACTACACATACACACGCAGAACTATGTACAGTAAGAAACTCATTTAGTAGGTGCACACAATATGGAACAGCCTCTATGCCTATAGTTAACACCCAAACAACTGGACACTGGATGAGCCACCCATACAAATGACATATGTTGCCTGCAACATATACCCACAGAGAGCTCATAGGATAAAACACCACACACAGGTTTGCAGAAATGAAATACCTTTATTTGTCTACTATTACATATTTATATGCCATGTCATATAGATGTTCAGATACTGACAACTATATAAACAGAGTAATGCAACTGTGAAATAGTTATACTAATATAGTAGTTTGGAAAGGTCCACAACTGTTGCTGTCCAGGCCAAGCCCTTCAAATCATACAATAGTAATGATAGACTGGGCCACAGGATACCACACAATCAGCAGTAAGTGATGCAGGTGTATAGTCCAGCAGCCCCTATCTACACTCTGTACACAATCACTAGGTGGTACAGACTTCAGTTGGCCAAATGGGATGTAACTGATACCTAACATAACATAACTGACACCATCACAGGCACACTGGCAAACTGAACAGTCTGTATGGCAGGAGGCAGTAGGCCTGCAGTAACCTACTTTATGTAAGTAATGTCAAGATAGGTGAAATATATGGTACGGTACATCCAGATACCTTATGGCAGCCCACCCCTGATACCCTCACATTTTGTAACAGCCTAGGTTATGTATGGTGCATCCCCCCTCTAGACTCAATACTACAGGGCTATATACCACTGTTACATACACTGGCCCCTGGAGTGCATATGGGCACACATGTATTGTGTAGGTGAAGCCCAAACATATATGGCCCCAGCCCACTGTATGTGTGGTGGATACAACAGCAGTGGACTGCTGGCAGGAATGGCAGCGAGATATACGTATATGTGCATATGTATCACTATCTGTATGTGTGTAGACATATAATGCTCTGTATATGTATATATCTGGGTGTGTATATGCATATCTATGTACATATACACACCCATCTATATACGCCGATATGTACATGTCTAATTATCTTTATAGATATCTGGATAATCATATGTACATATATATTCACCATATGTCCTGAACATGGGGTGTAGCCCTACCTCAGCCCCTATAGTCCCAACTCCATAGTGTAAGGGGATGTTGGTATGGATAGCAGGTATATTAGTAGACTATTGCTTTTATAATAGGGATTGTCTTCACAGACATGGTGTGTGTGGGAGGTCACATCTGCTTTTCACATGTGTGCCATTGGCTACTGACAGACACCCTAAGGACATCATAGTACAGTACCGATGTAAGCACATAATGCTGCTGTGGGTTACAGCAGAGATATTGGCCAATAGATGTGGGTATTCTGACACATAACGACTGGTATACATTCGCCCCTATAGGTTATGCATTCACACACCCCTGTCTGTCCTGACACATAATAACTGCTGGTACAGAGGTGCCATGGTCACATACTACCCACTAGATATTGACATGCATCTTTACAGCATCCCACCGCTACATCTGATATACATGACTGTTAAGGGAGGCCCGGCAGCAGTACATCTGGCAAGTATCTGCACATGACATCTCACTGGGTAAGTACACTAAGCTGCTAGGCATGTAACAAAGCACTGTGCAGGCTACAGGCAGACTGGCTCAACAGTGGCCTACATCTCCTATGGGGGAATGCACATGCACCTGCATATATAGCAGGCTCTACAGGCATGTCACAGCACAGGGTAAGATACACCTGTGTGGAAGTGCATAACCGTAATCAATGTGAACACAGCCACAGCCACATATGGTAAGCTAGCATAATATTACAGTATATGGACTATCTGTTCAACACCATCCTCATATGTGCCACTCACACACTAACCCTACACATACTATGCCGCTATAGAGTGTGGCCTGATGCCTGTCTGTGGTATGGGACATGTGTGTGTATGGCCCTACAAACATGTAAGCCAATATGGTAACATACAACAACAACAACAACAGTGGAGCAGCATATAACATCAGATAGGACAGGACCTAGAACAATGACATCTACCACAGTCTGTACACAGGCCAAGGTACATATTGACAGTACACACACTGTCGACATTCACCATAAGTACACAGACCTCAGTACTGTACAAACAACCACAGAATGTCCAGGTTATGTCATCAGATATAACCCCTACTGTACATAACATGTGTAGCAGTCTGATATCTCACTGGCTTGTTACCAGATATGATGACACTAATTATGGTGTACAGCACAAATGCACCTAATGCATAACATATGTACAAAGTTTGACAGAGTTGTGGCTGGAAACACATACACAGGGCTAATATTGACATGTTGCTGTGCTAACATCTTACATTTACTGTTGTAACAGGGTTTGTTGCAACATATGTCCTATGAGGGATATGAAGTCAGTAACTGTCCCGGCTTTCAACATCTACAGACTGCAATCCTCACACTACCTTCTGCAGTTCACAGATACGTGCTCTGCGGGTAACACATGAAACCAAAGGCACCACACACTACCCAGTCTGCAGATGACTCTACAGATGGGGAGTCCTCATAAAATAGAACTGACACGACAGGTATTAATAGATGTAGGAAAGCCATATCTGCACACACCCTGTTAAACCAACATTACCTCAAATGCAGTATAGCAGCATTTACACTCTGTAGTCAGGTCAGGCACATCCCCCTCCTGTGTGTTGGCCTGTTTCCACAGTGTATGTTGTCAGAGGTAAATCCCCAATCCATCTGAGATGCTGTTTGCCAAACAACAGATCGAGTTCCTGCTCACAGTGAATGGAAAGGCCCAACACCAACATGATGTTCCTAGATACTGGAGTGTGTTTCCATGCAATTGGCTATGGGAATGTTACCACAGCTGTTCCACATGCAATCAGCTAGAGGAAGGCTGCAATTCGTGCAGATGCCATCAGCTGATCATGAGCATTACTTAAAATGCACATGCTGCTGCCTAAGCAAAGCAGCTGTAGGTCTCCACATCCACCAGTGAGGGAGTGAGAGAGGCAGACAGAGGCAATGACAAGTCAAGGAGAGGTGGGAGAGTAAAACCTAAGCATGTTTGTGTCACACATCTACCAACACAGGGTATCAAACCCCTGATGACTATGTAGTGCTATCACAGTCCTATGCAGTTATGTGATGCACCACATAGGTTACCTGTTGTGGAGTCCTCAGAACCTATATGTGATGGTCAATGACATCTGCAACAGGGATATGGTAGCTATATGGTAGGTGAAGTACAAGTGCCTGTCTGCATGAAGAGGTGCCAGTGTCAACACAACCACACTCTCACAGGGATGCACACACATTGACACCCTTGGCAGGGCCAGGGATACAGCTCATCACTAGTGAGATTGCCACAACACATTACTGTGCAGGTATCAGATGCCCCACATGGGTCATATGGAGGTTATATGGCAAAGGGTATGGGGAGGTGTATGACATCAGACAGCATGCTTCAATATGCCACTGGGGGTTGTAGTGAGTGTGGATGTGATCATATGCATCATACACCACACACACAAACACACAGGGTGTCAGTACTGACATGCATGGGTGTATTTCTGCATGGGTATGTGGTGGCCGACTGTGCCAGATGGCTATACAAGGCTAGGTGATGGGTAGACCTTGGCATCAGGCCACATGCCAATGATCTGCATTGTGGCTCAGGGCTGTGGTTTCTGCATTTGCCTACACAGGTGGGTATTCACTATCCCGTCACCTGGGTGACTATTGCATGTGGTCAATGCTGTGCATTGCTTGCCATGTATGTGTTCTTTAGTCCATAACATGGACGGTGCCTGGGATGTGCACACCTCCCACATGCATGTACAGTGACATGTGGAACTGTACCTGTGGTGCTAGGACCATGTTGTGTACACAGATTATCATCAGATGTGCCAGTCATGGCCACCTGTGGCAGGAACTGGTAATGGACAGCAGGTTAACCCTGCACCTAAATTGATAGCATGCTAACGACATTCCCTGGAGTCAGTGGCATCTGTCTATACAGGGCATGTTTTCAGGCATGGTATGTCCTTTTGTGGGTGATATGTGATGGCACCACAGGTGTTGCAGGTGTCCAGTGGGGAACATGTGGAAGGTGCACTGTCTGAATGTATGTGCCTATTGGACAGATGTACAGGGTGCCATGCCCTCTGTAGGCCACTGCAATCATTCCATAGTTACTATTGGTTGCCAATATGCAGTGTACTATACAGATATTGGCTGTTGCCTCGGCATGTGTGTGTGTGTGTGTGTGTGTGTGTGTGTGTGTGTGTGTGTGTGTGTGTGTGTGTGTATGAGACATGGGTTGAGAGTGTGCTCTGGGTTATACTGAGGTTGCTAACTGTGATTGCCTGGCCTTGATGTCACATGTATGGGTATGGATTTGCACACCAGCCTCATGACTATTTTACATCTGTTATCACTGTACAGTGGATATTGTGATATATATACTAGGGCCACCATATAAGAAATTTGCAAAACCTGCTCCACATTGGGCCCAGGTGTCACACACTCACACCCACCTCCACACAGGATACGAGTTACACACACACACACACACACACACACACACACACACACACACACACACACCTGTCATGTCTAGGAGTAGAACCCCTACCTCACTAGTTTATTACACTACGCAGTTATAGTACAGTTTCCCCAAAGGTGTATATCATACTGGATGACATCAGCAGGATTGCCAATGTAGGCCATTTGACATGTACTGAGTGTGACTAGCTTAAAATGCATTGCTCCCTACACAGAGATTGAAACACACACAAAACATCCACAACCAACATGTGTGGGTATAGAACCCCTAACAGAGGGCTATATCACACTACAGCATGGAGCTGTTATAGGACACACCATGGGGATTACTAGAGAGCTCCTTCCCCAAAGGTGTATTTCACAATGAATGACATCAGCAAGATTGCCAAAGTAGGCCATTTGACATGTACTGAGTGTGACTAGCCTATAATGCATTGCTCCCTACACATAGATTGAAACACACACAAAACATCCACAATTGATATGTGTGGGTATAGAACCCCTAACAGAGGTCTATATCACATGACAGCATGTAGCTGTATTTCACAATGAATGACATCAGCAGGCTTGCCAAAGTAGGGCATTTTACATGTACTGAGCGTGACTAGCCTAAAATGCATTGCTCCCTACACAGAGATTGAAACACACACAAAACATCCACAACCAGCATGTGTGGGTATAGAAGCCCTAACAGAGGTCTATATCACACTACAGCAGTAAACAGTTACAGGACGCATGACAGGGATTACTGGAGCACTCCTTCCCCAAAGGTATATTTCACAATGAATGACACCAGCAGGCTTGCCAAAGTAGGGCATTTGACATGTACTGAGTGTGGCTAGTCTAAAATGTATGGCTTCCTACACAGAGATTGAAGCCTAATTTCTAGGTGGATGACATCAGGGTATTCTGCTATATGCATGGGTACAGAACCCCTAACAGAGGTCTATATCACACTACAGCATGTAGCTGTTACAGGACACACTACAGGAATTACAGGAGAACACCTTCCCCAAAGGTGTATTTCACAATGAATGACATCAGCAGGCTTGCCAAAGTAGGGCATTTTACATGTACTGAGCGTGACTAGCCTAAAATGCATTGCTCCCTACACAGAGATTGAAACACACACAAAACATCCACAACCAGCATGTGTGGGTATAGAAGCCCTAACAGAGGTCTATATCACACTACAGCAGTAAACAGTTATGACACACACTATGGAGATAACTGAGCTACATCCTTCCCAAAGGTGTATTTATAGGTGGATGACAACAGCAGCCTTGCCAAAGTAGAGCATATGGATTGTATGGAGTGTGACTTGCCTAAAAACCATTGCTCCCTACACAGACAGGGTCAGACACACACACACACAAACACACACACTTGCCAAGTCTGGGATTAGACCATCTACCTAACTAATTTATCATACTACAGCAGTACACAGCTATAAGACACGCGACAGAGATTACTGGGCAAAAACCTCCCCAGAGGTGTATTTCTAAGTGGATGACATCAGCAGCCTTACCAAAGTAGAGCACTTAAATTGTAGGGGGTGTGACTACCCTAAAAAGCATTGCTTTCAACACAGACAAAAACAGAGTGACACACACACACACACACACACACACACACACACACACACACACACACACACACAGTTGCCAAGGCTGGGGTTAGAATTCCTACCTAACTATTTTATCACACTACAGCAGCACATAGTTATGGCACGTGCTATGGAGATTACTGAACTACAGCTTTCCCAGAGATGTATTTCTAGGTGGATGACATCAGTGTCCTTACCAAAGTAGAGCATTTCAATTGTAGGGAGTGTGACTACCCTAAAAAACAGTGCTCTCTACACAGACAGACAGACACACAGTTGCCAAGGCTGGGGTTAGAACTCCTACCTAACTATTTTATCACACTACACAGTTATGGCATGTGCTACAGAGATTACTGGGATATAACCTTACCAGAGATGTATTTCTAGGTGATTGACATCAGCAGCCTTACCAATGAAGAGCATTTCAATTGTAGGGAGTGTGACCACCCTAAAAAGCATTGCTCTCTACACAGACAGCCACACACACACAAAGTTGCCAAGGCTGGGGTTAGAACTCCTACCTTACTAGTTTATCACACTACAGCAGTACACAGTAATGGGATGCGCCACAGAGATTACGGGGCTAAAATTTTCCCAAAGGTGTATTTCACAATGGATGACCTCAGCATGCTTGTCATAGTGGGGTTATGGGGAGGGCAGTCTGTGTGCATGGGCCATAACCCATTCATCTAGGGTTTGACATGCCACATGCAGGCACAACCTGGGTCATATTTCACAGGTATGTGTATACAGCTGCTAGATGAC
Organism: Protopterus annectens; assembly: GCF_019279795.1. Classification (NCBI taxonomy): domain Eukaryota; kingdom Metazoa; phylum Chordata; order Ceratodontiformes; family Protopteridae; genus Protopterus; species Protopterus annectens. The sequence goes on along the minus strand of NC_056740.1, from coordinate 517,643,518 downwards.
TACTTCCTTGAACAGTCATGTTGCACAGCTGGCACGTGCACCACTTACTCCGTAATGCTGTCAGATACCAGTCTGACCTTCATGTGGTTGTGGCCCTTTGGCTGTGTGCTGGGTGGGCCAGGCCTGGATAGCTCCTTGTCACAGTCACCCTCTTCCACACATCTATGTATGTCTACCTTTGGCTTATTATAGTGTGTTGTCCTTACATATATGTCTGTATTCCTATCCACTGTGTGTGTAAGGCATGAGTGGTGCATACTGAGGAGTGTCTGCACTAACATCTACGGCTGCCAGATATGTCTGGTCCACTGGTGTTTGCAGACATGATCTTCACATGTTTAAGTGTGTGAGCATCCCCAGTATGACCTATCAGTTGTGTTGTTGACTGACATTGCCTTCATTTCTGGAAGTGTGTGGGCATGCCCAGCATGGCCGTCTGTATTGAATGTGTGGATCGAGTCCAGGTCATTTGTACTGCAGTGCTGACCTTTGTGTTGTACACCTGTAGGTAGCATGCTGTCTCTGCAGGGTATCCATCGATCATTTGGCATTGACTGTTACTACATTTCTGCATAGGATGGGGGGCACACCTGACTATTTCTACATTTTTACACAGGATTGTGTGGGGGGGGAGACACACCTGACTGTTACTATATTTCTATGTAGGATTCCTACACAGGATGGGGAGGCACACCTGACTGTGACTACATTTCTATGTAGGATGGGGGGCACACCTGACACTTTTACACATTTGCTAGGACTGTACTGGTATGTCGGGTACTCCATTTCAGTCTGTAGTCTTTCCTATCGTGCTGACTAGAGGCATACCAGTGTACTACAGATCTTAGCTTTTAATTACCTACATATTAGTTTCTGACTTCCTACCCTTCAGAACGGACATCCCACTGCCTGACATGCTGTAGCCTGTCTGTGTAGGCCTGGGGGGGAGGTTAACCATAGGCCTCATTCAGAGGCCATAGTAGAGCTTTTGTTTGTGTTTGTCTACACCTGTCCTGCTGGCTGTGACTATTGTTGGGTATGTGAACCCACATGACTGGCATGTGTGAGTAACTTATCTTGTGGGTGTCTCAGTATTGAGGGTGGTACTGCAGGGCTGCCTATGTTGGATGCACATTGTACATTCCCTACACATGGTTAAGCACATGTAGTATAATGTTTGGCATCCATTTTACTGCATGTGCGAGTCAGAGAGAGGTGTTATTCCCTGGGTCCCTCCTGTGTCAGTGTATGTGCTATGCGTTGCCTGTTTGCCAAGGCCAGGGGCAGACTGGACATGCCTCCTTCTACCTACTGGGGTAGGCTCAGGTTGTTCCTCCTCTGAGCCACTCTGTGCCTTTGCAGACCTTGGTAATGGTGGGGGGCTGTGTGGCCCTGCCTCATGCTATTCCTGCTGCAGCTGTTTCCACAGGATCATATTGTGTAGCATGGCACATACAAGGACAATTTTGGTACATGTAGCTACTGAGTACTGCAAGGCTCCACAGGATGTGTCCAGGCACTGGAACCATGACTTGAGCATCGCAAACACACACTCTACTATAATTCTGGTCTGTGCGTGTGCCTCATTATGGAGTTCTTTTTCGGGTGTGTGTGCATTTCTGATGGGTGTCATCAGCCATGGCTCCAGTGCGTATCCAGCATCCCCCACTAGGTGACCATCAGGGATGACCCCATTGGCAAATCTCTGGTACAGCTACCTCAGATGCCAGAGGTGGGAATCATGATAGCTTCCAGGGCAGCCAGCACACACATTCATTATTATGCCCTGGGCATCGCACACGACCTGGTAGTAGATGGAGGGGAAGCCCTTGCGGTTGATGTAGACCCTACCCCGCTCAATGGGTGGTGTTTTAATGTGTATGTGCATGCAGTCTATAGCACCCACTACCTCAGGGTATTCTGCTATTTGGTGGAACAGTTGCATATTGCTGGCCAATGCCTCACGTGTGTTGGGGAAATATACGTGCTCACTGACATGTGCTGACATGGCATCCAGGAACTGGTGGAGTACCCTGGATGCTGATGCCTGTGAAATCCCCATCATATTCCCAGTTGGCCTTTGGAAGGTACCTGTGGCTAGTATTCATAGGCCTACACATACCTTGGTATCCATTGGGATGGGTTCCCCTCTGTTAGTTCTGTGTGTCAGGGGTGGCTAGCACAACTCAACAATTTGCTGTAGGAGGTTCCTGTCCACCCTACAGCGCTCCACTGTCTCCAGCTTATGTAGCCCCTGGTAGGTTACCATGGGTCTGTACACTCTCCGTCTCCTCTCTGTGGGTTGGTCGACAGCATTCACATCCTTACCACCCTCAGCCTCCGCCACAAGTTGCTCTATGATAGTTATTGCAGCCTCTATCATTTTGCTGTTGTGAGTGTTAAAAGTTCCCTGCTTGTTTACACCGGTGGTGTAGAGTGTGGGAAAACCCAGAGGGGAAGGTGTTTGCATAGTTTATAGTAAGTGTTCTGGCCTGGGCTGGTTTGCTGCCTGTATAATTGGCTGATTCTGATACATTCCATCTGCCAGCTAAGCTAGGTCTCTTTGATTACCTTCCTACTGATGTTTTCCCTTCCCATTGCCTTCCTGTTTAAACCCGTGTGCACGCTGCGAAAACAGAGTGCTCAAATGTGCACTCTGCTGCTATTTCCTGGTTTAACTTCTTTTTTCTTCCTGCAAAATCTGGTGCGTGGCACGCACACCTGCTTAGGCTTTGTAAAGAGTGCTAGGCAGGATTAGACACACCTCCTAGCTTAGCTGTGCTAAGCTAGGAGCACACCCGAGCTACAGGGCTCCAATCTGCTTACACACCCCCATGATGTCACCTATATCCTAGTCTTGCACCCAGGTATTCATACTCTTACACTGTTTGGACCTGCCTCACACCCTGGGGAAAGCTGGGATTCACTGTCCTTCCCTCATTTGCATAGGATTAGTTGCTAATGCATAGTTATATGTCTCACACTATGCCTCCTCCCTTAGCAACCACTACTCACTGGCCATGTTGTCTTCTGCCTGCCATTGACTTGCATGGCAGAATACTGATTTTAGTTAGAATGCTAAATTTAGATTCATTTTGTTATTCCCCCCCCGTTCCTATTAGCGCACCACTGCCCTATGCGTAAACAGCCGAAATTGGCTAACAAAAATAAAAGTTGATTTCTGTATTTTTTTTATGTTAGCAATGCCAATGGCCTTATACTTGGCCATTGGCATGCTTACTACAGGATATGCAGCCTTTATTTGGAGTTGGCACAGCTCCATTTTGGATTTTGCAGAAATGTACTCGGTTACTAACTGAGTACATTTCTGCAGATAGCACTAGTCCTGCACGGACTGTTGCAAGCTTCCTGGATTGCAATATCACCTAATTTTCCCAGCTTTCTCTTGCAAATGGGGTGATTTGCATACCAGGGCTTAGTCCATGCAGGATTAGTGCAGGAGTGCTCGTGCACGCCCCTGCAGGCTGTTCCTGGATTGCATGGCAGACATATTGCTTGTTTGAGCTCCTGCACCGATCTTGCACGCCATGCAAGCTTTCGAGAATCCGGGGGCAAGTGTGACTACCAGAATGTACCTATATTCTGGCATTGTCATTCATATCTAAATAAATTCTAAACCAGCTTAACTGTGAAAATTTAACCTCCATATTTGGAAGCTTATTAAATACACTATGACTTGCATATATAGTTGCAGATCAGTGTAACAGATATAAAGACGTACACAAAAAAGCATGCAAGCACATCTGTTTATCAATTCATTTACCCTCCTGCTCAACCATATGTTTGCAATTGAGTGGAAGTTAAATGTTAAAATAATGGTTACATGTATATCTCTTAATGGTACATTAACAGACTTTATAATTAGCACTAGGGAGTACATTAAAATTATAGGGCATTATGAAGACCAATTAATATTGAGCTTCACTCAAAGTTCTTTTTTACAAGTTCTAAAAGTGCATTTTTTGCTCATATAAAATTTAGGATCTACGTATGTTATTATCTCTAATATTTTTACATCAAATTCTAAAAGAAAAACAGAATAATAAAAGGTTAGTGCTTTAATTGTATTAAAATACATACTTAATATAACCTATTCACAAAAATTGTAGAATTGAAACTTTCCATTGGCTATTATTGTTGTTGCAGGTCGCTTAACTTCATTTAGTTACTTAGCATTTTGGGATACAAACCAATGTTGAGTGCAATAATTTCTACATTACTATAACATGCTAGTTATACACTGCAATCTATTTCATCCTCGAGGTAGATGCAAATATTCCGTTGTGTGTCTTAATCACTCCATTCATCTTGCATGTATTTATTTATCCTTTTATTATTCAGTCTCCCTGACATGCTCTTTACTTCACTAGACTACCTCAGCTGATGTATAACTCCTTTATATATTCTGCAAAGAGATACATTTACAATAGTTGTTTTATAATGCTAGTGTACACTATACATTCATTAATATACAAAATGTTGTCATTTATTATGTTATATTTAATGTTACTTTCAGCTTTTGAATTCCCCACCATAAACATTAATCTTCCATTCATGTCTTTTAAATCCATAAATATCATTGCTGGATCCTGTGTCTAACAGAGCTCTTTTCAAACTATCTGGAAATATACAGAGCTAAGTATATTTTTTTGGTTCTTCAGAATTGTGTACTGCAAATTGTTACTGGACTAATTTTATTCACAGTTGTGCACTGTTATTTTTGATTCACTGTATAGTTTTCCACATCTCTGCTGAAAGTGTTTTGTCCCACCTTACCCTATTTTCTGCTGTGTCTTAAGTTGGTATAACTGTTTTTTACAGCTTGTGTCATCTGACTAACTGAAGAATTACTTGCATAATAATAGACCCTGTTAGTTAACAGCCTGCATATCATTGCTGGAACCTGTGTCTAACAGAGCTCTTTTCAAACTATCTGGAAATATACAGAGCTAAGTATATATATTCTGGTTCTTCAGAAAGGCATACTGTAAAATGTTGCTGGACTAATTTTATTCAGAGTTGTGCACTGTTGTTTTTAATTCACTGTATAGTTTTTCATATCTCTGCTGAAAGTGTTTTGTCCCACCTCCCCCTATTTTCTGCTGTGTCTTAAGTTGGTATAACTGTTTTTTACAGCTTATGACATCTGACTATCTGAAGGATTAATTGCATAATAATAGAACCTGTTACTTAAGAGCATGCATATCATTGCTGGAATCTGTTTCTAATAGAGCTCTTTTCAACCTATCTGGAGATATGCAGAGGTAAATATATTTTTTGCTTCTTCAGAATTGTGTACTATAAATTGTTGCTGTACTAATTTTATTCAGGGTTGTGCACTGTTAATTTTGATTCACTGTATAGTTTTTCAGATCTTTGCTGAAAGTGTTTTGTCCCACCCACCCTCCTTATTTCTGGTTTGTTGTTTAAATTTGGTGGCTTTTGCAGTTGCCCGCCCCATTGTAGATTTGATCTGGGACACTCCCCCCAGTCCCATCTCTTTACCACATTCTACCTAATACACTCCTTCTGCACTTGTTTTTAGTCATTTTTAATTTAATTGCATTTTTTAAACTGTTTGATCTAATATTGTTACATACTCAAGTGTGCTAGCTTGCACTGCATTTGAATTGTTTTTACAGCTGTTTTAGCTACTTTTCTGTAAAAAAACAAACAAAAAAAAAAAAAAAACAAACAAAACAAAAAACTGTAGCTAGTGTAGTCCATATACAGATTTGCTGTATCCAGGACTGTATGTAAGCTTCTGAGACCCCCAAGCCTTTCTGTGTTGGAGGGAAGCCTTCTAGCTTGTCAGTGGGAGCGGTAAGCACTAGGTAACCTGTCTACCACATAAAAAAGTGGTTCTGGCCCAAAAATTGTAGTTATTGGCCGTCTGGGCAATCTTTTTCATCTCTTTCAACTGTGTGATTTGGAAGCCCACATTTGCACTTGTTTCTTTCCTGTAACTAGTCCAGTGCAGATACAGATTCTTAGTTTTAGCACTTGAATTTACTTATTCATGCTCAGCACTTGTTCAGAACTTGTAGTAAGCTCTAAATAAGCTGCTAATTACTATAGCACTCAACCGTCCTCATTATCTAGAGGAAAACAGTTTTTGCACTTACTTTCCTCACCTGCTTTGAGAAAAACAGCTTTTGTACTCACTTTCCTCACTTATCTAGAGGAAAATAGTTTTTTATTCAGGCATGTCCAAGGGTCAGCTCCCAGTGTTCTCTCCTGTCTATCTGATGAATCTAGGCATCTTGGGGCAATGTAAAAATTGCCTCATGTACACAGACAACCCTCTCCTCCTACCACCCAACACTACAACCTGTGAGAGATGCACTTATCTAGCTAAATTGGAGATAAAGCTCTCTCCAACCAAGACTGAACTTGACATTCAAGAGGAGAAGGTAAACACTTGCACCACACCACACTTATCACATAGTCTCACTAAATCTACACCACCAAAATCCACACATAGAAACACAAAAACATTTGCAGAGGCTCTCAGTAATAATCTGCCAAAGCAACAGAGACCTCCAAAGCAGAAACGCAAGCAACTCCCACCCCCAACACAACCCAAATGACACATAGCCCACAGACTCAGTGTGCCACTCAACCACAACCAATAAGGCAAAACAATGTATCCAACACACTAGTCATAGGTGACTCTATAGTCAGGCACACTGATGTCCCACTCGCCAGGCTAAACAAGGAGAAGGTTACTGTCAGTTGCCTGTCGGGTGCCAGGATCTGCCACATAACCCACGCACTCAGGTCACTCCACAACAAGTACAAATATGACTCTGTCATTGGCCATGTTGGTGTGAACGAACTGAGACGTACCTCCCTGGACTACATGAAAAGAGACATGGAAGAGATCTCCGATCTTGTAGCCAAGGCACGTATGACCCTCGCCCTGAGTAGCATTCTGCCATCGCCCAGAATGATACCGCAGTACAAGGACAAAATGATTGACTTCAACAATTGGCTAAGCTTCTGGTGTCATTCTAAGGGGATCCAGTATCTGTCTGCCTGGGATGACATGGTCGACAGATCATGATGCTTTGCCAGAGATGGCCTGCACCTGTCACCCATGGGATTCTGGATACTGGCTAAGGCTCTTGCCACCCCTATAGTGCCTTTTTTAGGCAAGGTTCAAATGACAAATTCACCACCGTAACAGGAACAGGCAAGCAAAAACTGAGGGTAATGCTACTCAATGTTAGAAGTCTAAATGTCAAAATGCACTCACTTGAGGCACTCCTTAAAATGGAGAACATCAATATCTGTGCAGTGACTGAGACCTGGTTCAAGGCTCCAGAGAGCACCCCTGCACTACGAGGCTATAACTCATACCACACTTTTCGGTCATATAACCTGGACTGGAACACCAAAGGTGGAGGTGTGTCCATATTCATTATGGATATCCACACATCCAGGCTAGTTGCTCAGCATAATGCATCTGAGGTTATCCAAGTGCAACTAACTCTGGGCAAAACTGAAATCCAAATTGTAGCTTGCTACAGATCCCCCACCATGCCCCAGGAATGCCACTCCTCTTTTCTTGATGTACTGGAAAATATTAGGGTTCAACCAAACACCCTAATAATTGGCGATTTCAACTACCCCGCCATTAACTGGGAAAACTACTCATGTACCAACTCCTTCACACAACGCTTCCTGCAATTCATAAACTCCAATGCCCTGGATCAACTTATCCACACCCCCACCAGGGGCAATAATATCCTAGACCTAGTCATTACCAACATGAGTGACCTGTGTTCCACACCTGAAATCAACTCCTTGTTGGTCTGATCCAACCATAAGCTAATCACCCTTGATATCCACATCCCACCCCCACCCCCCATTAAGGAAACCACAGTAAACAATTTCTCCAATGCCAACTTCATGCTTCTTAAGACAGACGTGGTGAACTTCATGACACCCATGCAGATTGATAATACAGTTATGACTGCTGAATCCTACACAAATGCACTCTATAAGCACTTACACGAGTGCATGGATCGTGCTATCCCAAACAGAACCAAGACGCTATCCTCCCAAAAAAGGAAGCCAATCTGGTGGTCCCCTGACATAAACAAACTGTACAATAGAAGGAAGAAATTGTTGCAAAAGAGTGTAAAATCCCATGAGTGGAGGAGCTCCCTGGTCAGCCTCAGTAAGAAGTTGAGATCCCTTATAAGAGCCTCCGAAGCTAGCTACAAAAACAAAATCACCACTGATTCTAAGGACAACCACAAATCATTCTATAGCTATGTCAAGAATCTGAATGGCAATACCCAGATCTGCTCTGAGTTACAGTGCAACGGCACGAAAATTACAGAACCAACTGATATTGTCAACATCCTGGCAGATAGGTTCAGTGCTAACTTTACCCCCCTTAAGGGCCCATTTCTATACAGGAAGAATGCAGAGTCCCTGTAATCACAACTACGCAGGTAAAAGCTGCACTCTCTAAAGCCAAAACCACAGCATCCATGGGACTGGACAACATCCCAGGCTGCATTTTACCCGAACGTCAGAATGAACTGGCTTCCCACCTAAGCACCATGTTCAATCATAACCTCACACCAGGATTTGTGCCCACTGAATGGTGTACAACAACAGTTATCCCACTCCACAAAGGGGGAGCCACCACTGATCACAGGAACTATCGCCCTATTAGCCTGATGAGCCTGGTCTGCGAGGCCATGGAACGTATCATCATGGAACTCATAAACAAAGACATTGGTAACCTCCAAACTCTGGATCCCACCCAGTTGGGGTTTGTGAAAGGCAGATTATGCCTCCTGAACCTGATTGACTTCTTTGAGGCAGTCACCAAAGTCGTAGATGAGGGTAAGGTGGTTCATACAGCCTATCTTGACCTCGTCAAGGCTTTCAACACCATCCCCCATTCTGGAATTATAGCTAAACTCACTAAACTAGGTATAAATCCCTACATCACAAGATGGGTTGCCAACTGGCTCACTGACAGAACCTACACTGTAAAAGTTACACACTCCAAATCTGACCTCAAACCAGTGACAAGTGGAGTACCACAGGGTTCAGTCCTGGTACCTCTCCTGTTTGGTATCTACTTCTCTGAAGTACAAGCTAACACAGAAGGCCTCTGGCTAACGAAGTTCATGGATGACTGCAAACTAGGAGCCATAGTCGAGTCCCCAAATGATGTGGAAATCCTACAGAAGGGCCTCACTGAAAAGGATGCCTGGTGTCAGAGTCATGGCCTCAAGCTCAATGTCAAAAGTGCATTGTCATCCCCTTTGATAAAAACTCTGTACCCATGAACTACTACATAGACAGCAGTCTACTTAACACCAAATGTGTGATAAGAGACCTTGGGACCCAGGTGGATAGTAGTCTGTCCTTTGATAGTTACATCACCACAGTAGTCAGGAAGTCCTTCTACTTGGCACACCTCATCATAAAAGGGTTCTCATCCAGGAAAAAAGAGGTCATTGTTCCCCTCTACTCGACACTCATTAGACCCATTATAGAGTACAATGCCCCTTTTGGAATGTACCTCACAAGACATCTGCAGCAGCTGGAAAGGCCACAGAAGTACCTCATAAAGAGGATTACTGGCCTCAAACAGATGACCTACACTGACCATCTCAAAAAACTCCAGCTTTACTCCATAGCATATTGCCTACTCCGAGGTGATCTCTGCCTAACATATAAAGCTATGTCAAACCCAAAGCTGTTGGACATGCTACACCTAAAGAAATCCCAATCCCTCCGAGCTACATGCTCTAGGGACGTGAACCTTGTCACCACAATAAACAGGACATGCTGGAGGGATAGATTCCTGTCCCAGAGACTTCCCAAACTCTGGAACAGGCTACCCATCTATGTCAAGCAAAGTTCTTCATTAGCACTATTCAAGAAAAATCTTGATGAGTTGATGGGACACAGGAAATACACCCCGGGGATCATTTCTGTGTCTCTGCTCAACAGTGGCACAGGAAAATAACTTTCTTGGGTGGCATAAGCCTGGGAACCTTGTTGACTAGGCTTAGGAAGGCCCTTGGGCCAATAGCCTAGTACCTACCTATGAACCTATGAACCTATGTTAGTATTCTGATTATTTACAAATTATTTCTCTATTTTTAGTAAACAAGTTATTCTTAGAAATTCCACCAGCTCAAATTTCATTCATTGATGTAAACCTCTGCATGATTAGAAATCTATGTATTTTACTTCTAATTTGCTCCCCAAGAACAATGCATAGTTGGGAAGCATACATATCAGTGGGTCGTGTACCATGAGAGAACCCCATAGGATGTCACCCTGCATGAAACATTGGTAGACATCATACATGTGTCAAATCTGGGAGTTATGGGGAATTATCTGCATGGTACATGGACACACTGCATATGACACTCTGTGCATGGCAGCTCATGATGTAGAAGGCCTGGTACATATAATAATTCATCTA